>NW_028318666.1:161283-322566 GCF_062004578.1 Staurois parvus | reverse complement strand
ACCTGAAGTAATAGAAGAAGCACTTTTAAAGAAAATTGAAACTTGCCCAAAAATGACAAACAAAGACAATCAGAAGCTGAGAGAGCTTGGAGACCTACTCCTAGAGATAGAAGCAGCAAAGACTAGTGGAACTCTGCCAGGTCTCTTATACTTAGACACAGCACGTGGAGTAGAGCCCATAATCGAGAAGCTCCCTTTCAACCTACAAGAAAGGTGGGTCTCTCAAGCATCCAGATACAAGAAAGACTATCGAGTTGCATTTCCACCGTTTGTCTTCCTCGCTGAATTCGTTGTAGACCAAGCTAAGACACGCAATGACCCAAGCTTCGCCTTCCTGAACAAGAGAGTTGCAAGCTCCCCAAGGACAGAGAAGCAGCCGCCAGTACACTACAAAGAACGCAGAGCAACAGTGTCTGTACGGAAGACAGAAGTCCCGCCGGAGGCTGCAGCCAATCAGGAAGACAACACAAGCAAGGAAGTTGAGGATCCAGACAAACAGTGCCCAATACACAACAAGCCTCATCCACTAAGAAAATGTCGCAGTTTCAGAAGTAAGACATTAGAGGAGCGCAAGGCTTACCTTAAAGACAATCACATTTGTTTCAGATGCTGCGCCTCAATGCAACATCTTGCAAAAGACTGTAAGAGAGAAATACGGTGCACAGAATGCAACAATGACCGACATCTGTCAGCACTGCACCCAGGACCACCACCATGGAGATCAGAAGTTCCAGCAACTCAAGAAGATTATGGTGGGGAGCAAAAAGAAAGTGCAACACCAGCGATAACTTCAAAGTGCACTGAGATCTGTACAGAACCAGGACTCTCTAGATCATGCTCCAAGATATGCTTAGTCAAAGTGTATCCCAATGGTCTCAGAGAAAAGGCAGTGAAGATGTATACAGTCCTAGACGAACAAAGCAACAGGTCTCTAGCAAAGACAGAATTCTTTGACCTCTTCGATGACAAAGGAAGTTCAACTCCATACACCTTGAAGACATGTTCTGGAGTTATAGAGACATCAGGGAGAAGAGCAAACAACTACACCATCGAGTCATTAGATGGAAAGACGCAGCTGACTCTTCCTACCCTCATAGAATGTGACATGATACCAGATGACAGGTCAGAGATTCCCACACCTGAAGTGGCACGTCACTACCCTCATCTCATGCGAATAGCAGACAAGATCCCAGCACTCAACCCAGATGCTGCAATCGTCCTTCTACTAGGAAGAGACATACTGAGAGTGCACAAGGTCAGAGAACAATACAATGGGCCGCACAATGCACCATTTTCTCAACGTCTTGATCTTGGATGGGTTATCGTTGGAAATGTATGTCTGGACGGACTTCACAAACCCGCAAAGGTGAATGTCTACAGAACAAATCTGCAGCAGAACGGTCGCACATCATGTCTTTGCCCATGTAATAACAGCATTCAGATTAAAGAGAAACTATCTAACCCAACACATCCCCAGAACATCCAGAGGTTCCTGGAAGATACAGCCTCAGCTGAAGATTCAGATCAGCTAGGCCACAAAGTGTTTGAGAGAACTCAAGATGATGACAAACTAGCACCATCTGTTGAAGATAACCTCTTCCTTGAGATCATGGACAGAGAAGTCTTCAAAGACAAAGCAGGCAGTTGGGTAGCCCCACTACCATTCCGTACACCACGGCATCGTCTTCCCAACAACAGAGTGCAAGCAGAGAAACGCCTTGCGCTATTGCAGCGCACTCTTGAAAGAAAGCCAGACATGAAAGAACACTTCCAAGAATTCATGCGGAAAGTCTTTGACAAAGATCAAGCTGAAAAAGCACCAGCACTGCATGAAACACAAGAACGCTGGTACTTGCCAATATTCGGAGTGTACCATCCTCAAAAACCAGGTCAGATACGTGTAGTATTTGATTCCAGTGCAAAGCATAAAGGTATTTCCCTTAATGATGTACTTCTCAGTGGACCAGACCTGAACAACACACTTCTTGGAGTCCTTATCAGATTCCGAAGAGAACTTGTTGCAGTAACAGCAGATGTACAGCAGATGTTCTACTGCTTCCTTGTCCGTGAAGACCACAGAGACTACCTGAGGTTCCTATGGTATGAAGACAACGACCTCAACAAAGGTATTATAGAGTATAGGATGAAAGTACATGTGTTTGGAAACAGTCCCTCACCAGCTGTCGCTATCTACAACTTGAGACGAGCAGCGCAGCAAGGTGACAGACACAACCCTGAAGCCAAACAATTTGTTATGAAAAACTTTTATGTAGATGATGGACTTGCTTCCTTCTCCAGTAGTGGAGAAGCCATTGACATTTTGAAAAGCACTAGAGACTTGCTAGCAGAATCTAACATAAGATTGCACAAAGTGGCTTCCAACAACAGCAAAGTCATGGAAGCATTCCCAGCAGAAGACCGTGCAAAAGACCTCAAAGACCTAGATCTAGGTACAGATTCACCACCCCTTCAAAGAAGCTTAGGGCTTAGTTGGGACTTGAAAACTGACAGCTTCACCTTCCGAGTATCCAGGGAAGAGAAGCCTTTCACAAAGCGAGGTGTCTTGTCTACGGTCAACAGTCTTTACGATCCCTTGGGGTTCGTAGCACCCATCACCATGCAAGGCAAAGCTCTTTTGAGAGAGATTACAACTGAGCTAGAACAAAGTGATTGGGACACACCTCTACCTGAAAAGAGAGAAATGCAGTGGAAGTTGTGGAAAGACTCTTTGCTGGAGCTTGAGCGATTTAGCATCCAAAGACCATACGTCTCTGTTTCTTTGTCTGTTACAAAACGAAGAGAGATACACGTGTTTTCAGATGCATCCACCGTGGCTATAGCAGCTGTAGCCTACCTTAGAGTCATAGACACTCAGGGACAAAGCCATGCAGGATTCATCCTGGGAAAGTCCAAACTGGCTCCAAGACCTACTCACACGGTCCCACGCTTAGAACTTTGTGCTGCTGTCCTAGCTGTGGAGATAGCAGACTTACTCATTGCGGAACTGGACATCGAGATCCATGCAGTGAACTTCTACACAGACGGCAAGATTGTTTTAGGTTATATCCACAACGCTTCAAGAAGATTCTACACATACGTGTCAAACAGAGTAACACGTATCAGAAAGTGTACAAGTCCAGAACAGTGGCATCACATCAGTACAGACAAGAACCCTGCCGACCATGGGACTAGACTGGTACCAGCTGCTGTCCTCAAACAGACTAACTGGTTCACAGGTCCATCCTTCTTGACTGGACCAGAAACTGAAGAGACTGATCAGAAAGGAACTTTTCAGCTTGTAGAACCAGACCAAGACAAAGAGGTAAGACCTCTAGTTGCAGTTTACAAGACTCTAACCACCAGAGAAGGTCTTGGCTCATGTAGTTTCAAAAGGTTTTCCAGCTGGAAGTCACTCATCCGTGCCATAGGGAAACTCATCTGCTTGGCCAGATCCTTCAGCAAAACAGCCAGTGTTGACCAGGGTAACAATGACTATCTTGAGCGAGCCAATGTCACCATTATCAGATGTGTTCAGCAGGAAGCCTTTAAGGAAGAAATTCAATGTCTTCTCAAGAAAGAAGAACTTTCTAAACACAGCCCGCTCAGAAAGTTGAACCCTGTCCTTGATGAAGATGGAGTGATGAGACTTGGAGGTCGTCTACCCGCAGCTGATATGACTATTCTAGAAAAACGTCCCTTTGTCATACCCAAGAATCATCACGTTGCCGTTCTTCTGACAAGACATCACCACGAGCAAGTTGCACATCAAGGTCGCCACCTCACAGAAGGAGCAGTCCGCTCAGCTGGATTGTGGATCCTAGGAGGTAAAAGACTAGTCTCCAGTGTGATTAACAAATGTGTAACTTGCAAGAAAATCAGAGGAAAACTTGAAGTCCAGAAGATGTCAGACTTACCTCCAGACAGGCTGGCTTCAGGTCCTCCATTCACAAATGTAGGCCTAGACGTTTTTGGTCCTTGGAACATTTCTTCTCGCAAGACCAGAGGAGGCAGTGCAGAGAGCAAACGCTGGGCTGTTCTTTTCTCGTGTATGAGTACCAGAGCAGTTCACATTGAGGTAATTGAGTCTCTATCTACCTCAAGCTTCATCAATGCCTTGAGAAGATTTTTCTCCATTCGAGGACCAGCAAAACAGATTCGTTCTGATTGTGGCACAAACTTTATTGGAGCCTGCAAGGAATTGAAGATCGTTGCAACAGACTCAGAGACAAGTAACTATCTTCAAAATCAAAGATGCACTTGGATCTTCAATCCTCCTCATGCCTCACATATGGGAGGAGCTTGGGAGAGGATGATTGGAGTAGCTCGTCGCATTCTAGATGCAATGCTTCTAAAAATTGGATCTACTCGTCTCACACACGAAGTCCTAACCACGCTGATGGCTGAAGTCATGGCTATCATGAACGCCAGACCTTTGGTCCCAGTGTCTACTGACCCAGAGATGCCAACCATCTTGACACCGGCAACGTTGCTGACCCAGAAGATGGAGATGGTGACAGCTCCCAACGGGGACTTTGATCTTAAAGACTTGTACACCAAGCAATGGAAACAAGTTCAAAGCCTTGCCGATATCTTCTGGAAGAGATGGAGACAGGAGTACCTGATGACCCTCCAACCACGCAACAAATGGCAAGCCGACAAGCCCAACTTACAAGTTGGAGATGTTGTTCTACTAAAAGACTCTCAGGCCCACAGGAACGAGTGGCCAATTGGACTCATTGTGGGGACTGATGCTAGTAGTGATAGCAGAGTCAGGAAAGTAGAGGTCAGAGTAGTAAAACAGGGCACCCCTAAGGTGTACCTTAGACCCATCACGGAAGTCGTTTTACTCCTTCCAGGAGTTTAATAGTGGCATATCATTATTATGCCAGGTGGGGAGTGTGCTGCCTTGTATTACACAAGGCATTCTTTAGCATTCAGCAGTGTCTGTCCCCTTAAGGCCTGAGACTTCCTGTCTGCTAACTTGGGAGGAAGTGACCTCATCTCTTCAGACTGAAGAAATTCTACAATGCAAGTACATGTGGGATGCTGTTCCCTCTTCATATATGGGCTTGATTAGACCCCCAAAGTCTGTAAGTACCCCTCCTATATACTGAGGAATGTTATGTATATAGCTAGGTAGTTAGATATGTACTCATGTCTGTTTATTCTGTTTGTATTTCAGTTTTACCACATTCATCCGCGCATTTATTCACGCACATTTATTCATTCTCATTATGATCACATGTTATCAGTAAAAGATCATCGGTTATCAATCATCGACTCTTTACTGTGTGGACATCAAAGGTTATACTGCCTGTAATCCTCTGTAACCCTTTCATAACTGCAGAGAAGGCAGGACACCAATGATGGGGCACTATTCCTCCCACTGACACCAATGATGGGGCACTATTCCTCCCACTGACACCAATGATGGGGCACTATTCCTCCCACTGACACCAATGATGGGGCACTATTCCTCCCACTGACACCAATGATGGGGCACTATTCCTCCCACTGACATTAATGATGAGGCACTATTCGTGCCCCATCATTGGTGTCAGTGGGAGGAATAGCAACCCCATTATTGGTGTCCGTGGGAGGAATAGCACTCTATCACTGGTGTCAGTGGGAGGAATTGTGCCCCATCATTGGTGTCAGAGCAACGAATCGTGCCCCATCATTGGTGTCAGTGGGAGGAATCGTGCCCCATCATTGGTGTCAGAGCGAAGAATCGTGCCCCATCATTGGTGTCAGTAGGAGGAATAGCACCCCATCATTGGTGTCCGTGGGAGGAATTGCGCCCCATCATTGGTGTCAGTGGGAGGAATCGTGTCCCATCATTGGTGTCAGAGCAACGAACCGTGCCCCATCATTGGTGTCAGTGGGAGGAATAGCACCCCATCATTGGTGTCAGTGGGAAGAATAGCGCCCCATCATTGGTGTCAGTGGGAGGAATAGTGCCCCATCATTGAGGTCAGTGGGAGGAATAGTGCCCCATCATTGGTGTCAGTGGGAGGAATAGTGCCCCATCATTGGTGTCAGTGGGAGGAATAGTGCCCCATCATTGGTGTCAGTGGGAGGAATAGTGCCCCATCATTGGTGTCAGTGGGAGGAATAATGCCCCATCATTAGTATCAGTGACACTAATGATGGGACACTATTCCTCCCACTGACACCAATGACACTTGCTGACCCCTGTTCCAGTATGGTACTGCTGCAGCCAGCATATGTGGTTGCAGCAGCACCTCTGCACTGCACACTTACCTGCTTCTCCCTCACTCGATTTTCGCAGGTCCGCTCGGCTCCGCCTCCTCACCCGTGATTGGCCACCTGTGTGCCTTTCCTGAGCTACAGTTCTGGCGGCCAATCACCGGTGAGGAGGCGGAGCCGAGCGGCAGGAGTGAGGGAGTGGCCGGAGTGACTGAAGGAGCAGCGCTTCCTGGACTGGATCATCGTGGGAGCCAGGTAAGAGACAGCAGCCCTCTGCCCATCCCTGTACTTAGTGTCCCTTCCGTTGGAAGGGGGGGGACGGCGGCAGCACCGCGCCGCCCCCCTTAAAAGTGCCGCCCTGACGTGTTCCGGCGTATAAGACGACCCCCGACTTTTGAGAAGATTTTCAAGGGTCAAAAAGTTGTCTTATACGCCAGAAAATATGGTACTGTACATACTCTCAGATTTAATCCACCATCATGAAGATATTCCTTTAATCCGTAAAATCCTCAAAAAAAGTTCAATATAGTGCATTATCCCACACAAATATACAAAGAATATATAATCACCCTGTGGTTACTGATGTGTCACCCCACTTAGTGTCCACATCTAAATGGCTGTATTAAACACCCTTACCTTATCAAAACTTGTTTTTAGCTCTCAATATCATATACTCCAAAACCATGTTCCAATCCATCTTTTCTTTCTTTTTTCTTAAAAAAAAAAAATAATAATAATAATAATAGTGCGATATCCTTTGGATACAAAAAAGTGCTTCCCTTATATTCACTGTGCACATGTAAATGTGAAATACACTCCCCATCACCTTACACACCATGCACCTTACCAGATTAAACACTTTTTTAAGCATGAAAAGCTCTCCTCATCCAACCATCCCTACTCAGCTCACTCTCCATGTGGTAGCATAATGAGGGTCAACACAGAATCTTTATGGTGTAATATATCATATTCAAAGGGATATATTTTAATAAAGTTATGCTTACAATAAAAACTCATAGAAAAAACTTTGTGCTCCTTCTTTATAGGGAAAGATTGGAATCCTCTGTAAAATCTCAATTTTCGGTTGTATGTCTACCGGTTTGTGAAGAAGTTCGGAAGTGACGAAACGCGTCAAGGAAGCGACGTCGGACGTAGAATTACAACCGGAAGTTGCGGAGCGGCCATTTTGACTGAGTTTTTCATTCACAAATTTAGATTTTACAGAGGATTCAAATCTTTCCCTATAAAGAACGAGCGCAAAGGTTTTTTTCCATATGTTTTTATTGTAAGCATAACTTTATTAAAATATATCCCTTTGAATATGATATATTACACCATAAAGATTCTGTTTTGACCCTCATTATGCTACCACATGGAGAGTGAGCTGAGTAGGGATGGTTGGATGAGGAGAGCTTTTCATGCTTAAAAAAGTGTTTAATCTGGTAAGGTGCATGGTGTGTAAGAAGACGGGGAGTGTATCTCACATTTACACATGCACAGTGAATATTAGGGAAGCACAATTTTCTAATGATAAAATAATGGTGTAGCGCTGATAACTATATGTGCAAACTGCATAACAATAAGATGAAAAACATAAATCACATAAATGAATGAATATAAATATAAATATATGATAGATCTTTCAAGATCTAGAAAAACAGTGTCTCAAACTGTGATATTATCAGTACACAAAGTGCATATGATGAAGCTGGTCCTATGCCCGGACCCTCATACAGTGACAATACCCAGTCCCACTTGGGACTAAACCCCAAAAAACTAGGTGCTATATACACTGGATCCCAAAATAAGGGATATGATCACAAATAAAATGAATGATATATAAAGTGTATCTCAAAATTGGGATATAAACCAAATAAAATGATTAGGGAATAATGTTAAACACAATATATAAACATAAACTTCATAAACACATAAAACGATGAAAAGTGTCCAACAAAATGCCAAAAAAAAATAGCAAAGATGGCAATGGCTGCCAAAATGTGCCTATATCTTCAGACCACGTGCTATAGTGCTGGTGCAGATGGTGAGCATATATCCTTAGATGGCAGGCATTCCACCTCACCTCCTTGCTGCTATCTATCACTTATACTGTATATTTATATTTATTCATTTATGTGATTTATGTCTTTCATCTTATTATTATGCAGTTTGCACATATAGTTATCAGCGCTACACCATTATTTTATCATTTATATTTGTCCACTTATAGGTAGAGGATAGGGTGTTAGCAGCATATAGAAATTAGGTTCCATATTAGCGCAGGGGGATCTCTGTCACTATCTTAAGCACAATTTTTTGTATCCAAAGGATATTGCACTGTTATTGTTTTTTTTTAGGAGTTATTGAAGAAAGAAAAGACGGAGTAGAACATGGTTTTGGAGTATATGATATTGAGAGCTTTAAACAAGTTTTGATAGGGTAAGGGTGTTTAGTGAAGCCATTTAGATATGGACACTAAGTGGGGTGGCATGTCAGTAACCACAGGGTGATTATAGGATTTTATTATATTTGTGTGGGATAATGCACTATATTGAGTTTTCTTTTTTTGAGGATTTCACAGATTAAAGGAATATCTTCATGAAGGTGGATTAAATCTGGGAGACTGTATATAAAAAATTTTGAGGATAACACAGACGCTGAAAGATTATTATACTGAATGGATAGATTATGTTAACTTGCTACTCCCACAGAAAAAGCTCACATACCAACATCGTAATGCTTATTGCAAGTTTCAGCAGGTGTGGCAGGGCTGGCTAGATATACCTGGGCTTGCCCCTCCTCAATGATTAGTGCTCTTGCAGGTGTGACCAGGGGCGGACTGACAACTCATGGGGCCCCCGGGCAACAGGGGATCATGGGGCCCCTGTGTCCTTGTCCAAACTCAAAAAAAGCCTATGAAAAAGGTACCAGGGGCATCTCATGGGGCCCCCTACTGACCCCGGGTGCCCGAGTTTCCAAATGGTCAGTCCGCCCCTGGGTGTGAAATTTTATTACATGGCAGATAGCTCCACTTTTCCTCTCGGGGGCGCTCACAAGTAGTGTATTTAAATTTTGTGCTGCCCTAGTGTCAAGGTCCTACCTTTTCCCAGAGATTGTGCTGCTTCATGTGCTGGCGTCCATCTTGGGTTTCTGCAGAGCATGGTGGGAGTCTTTTATGCCTTCAGGCCTCTGAGGTCCATCCCCCAGAGGGGTGTGGCTAATTACATATAAGCCTGTGATCTGCACATGCCCTTTGCACTTGTGTCTTTGTGTTGTTACAGCTCTGTGTATACGCTTGTGACTCTCCTGGAATCTGACTCGGCTTCTGACTAGACCATTCTCTGTGGTTTCCTTTGATCTGACCTTCCGTTGCTGAACCCGGCCCGTGACCTGTGATTCTTATCCACTGTTCTGTACCGTTTTGTCCCGTTGTTGTTGACCCGGCCTGCCTGACTATGCTATTGTCATTCCTATCAGCTACACACCATTGGCAGCGGCCATTACCACAGCCGGGGTGTCTCGGGGGCCGTGACCTGGTTCCTGGCTGCGTCAAGTCCATCCCCACCATCAGGGGCTCTGGTGAAGGGCAGCCTGGGACTTAGACTCCACACCCTGAGGGTCTTCGGTCTGTGGGTGGTGGTTGTCGTCAGTCAGTGCGTTACCCTGCCACTAGGCCTGCCTGTCCGTTCCACAGCCCTGCCCTGACACCGAGGCAACACAAACATTTTGTGCCCCCCCCCCTCCCCAATGAGAGAGCAAGGGAGTTCAATAAGTGTGTGTATGTATATATGATTCTCTCTCCCTTTCTTTCTGTTCTCTCTTCCCTCTCTCTTCCCTCTCTCTCTCTCCCCCCCTCTATCTCTCTCTCTCTTCCCCCCTCTCTTCCCTCTCTCTCCCCCCCTCTATCTCTCCCTCTTCCCCCCTCTCTTTCCCCCCTCCCTCCCTCTTTCTCCCCCCTCTCTCCCCTCTCCCTCCCTCTTTCTCCCCCCTTCCCCCTCTCCCCCCTCTCTTTCTCCCCCCCCAACCTCTCTCTGTATCCCCCCCTCCCTCTCTCTGTCTCCCCCCTCCCTCTCTCTTTTTCCCCCCTCCCTCTTTCTCCCCCTTCCCTCCTCTCTTTCTCCCCCCCTCTCTTTCTCTCCCTCCCTCTCTCTTCCTCTTTTTCTTTCTCTCTCTCTTCCTCCCTCTCTCCCCCCCCTTCTTCCCTCTTCCTTCCTCTTTTCCTTTATATCTCCCCCCTCTCTTTCTCCCTCACTCTCTTTATCCCCCTCTCCCCCCCCTCTCCCCCCCTCCCCCCCTCTGTCTCCCCCCCTCCCCCCCTCTCTCTCCCTTTCCTCCCTCTTTCTCTTCCCTTTCTTTCTCTTCCCCCCCCCCCAGATCGTATGGGATCACACACACACCCACCCACCCCTCCCCCCTCTCCAAGAGCTGCTGATCTCTGTGCAGGAGGAAGGGTGGGGGGAGGTGTGTGCAGTCCCATACGATCTGTCAGTGATCAGTGTCAGTGTAATCTGCTGGATGGCTGACAGGAGGGAGAGCCCACAGAAGACAACACAGCTCACCTCTTCCAGGCTCTTTCATCGCTTCTCTCCCTGCTCCAGGCATTCCCCTGGTCCTGGCTTGTCAGCTGCTGGAGGGAGAGGTGCATTGTCATTGCTTTGCAACTGTCCTCCCCCACATCGATCCTCCTGCTGTCCGCTGCTGCTCAAAGGGTCCCTTCTTTGGGGGGAGGGCGGTGCCACCCCCTAAGAATTGCCGCCCTAGGCAAACGCCTTGTTTGCCTTGCGGTGGATATGCCCCTGGCTCTCACGTGTATCCATAGTTTTCTTTGTTGGGATGTCTCAGGTAAAGCAGTTGTTTCTTACTGATTGTTTGTTTTTGGCTTTGTTCCTTTCCCCATTTATATATATATATTTGGACGAGGGGAAATAAAGGAAAAAAGTTATGTATTGTCAAGATGGTCTTGGATCCTTGTGTTTTCTGTTAGTTTGGTCACTGCTTCTGATATTATGTATGCTACAGGATCTGCGTATCCCCATCGCACTAACTATGTATACTTCTGACGGTACTGTAACATTATTGATGATTCTGTAAGCACTGTTCCATTTTTTCATTGTCTTGACAATAAAAGTTGTTTGGATTGAAAAAAAATATATAATAATGCATAACTATTAATACACTTACAGATTAGTTTGTTCAGAGTGAAGGTGTCAGCACTGTGAAAATCCCAATCTTTTCTTTTTGGAATTACTTTCCAGTTACGTTGCCCCACAGTCAGGTATATGGACTAATTCACACATTTCTCCAATAACCAGTCTAAGGGTGTTGTTTTTTATTTTTGGAGAATTGGGATAGGGATGAGGGAGATGAGTGGGATACTCCAAAAATAGGATCTATTAGAGCAAGCTATGTAAGAGTTTGGACTTGAATCAAACAGTGCCTCCAGCTTTATGGCAGTAGTAAAAGGTAGTAACAGTAGTAGCAGTAACAGTGGTAGTATCAGTAACTTCTTTAAAGCCCCAGAGCAATACCCCTTTAAATGTAGGCCAGGTGGACACCAGTCCTGTGGTAGACCCGCACCTGACTCCCTAGCACCAGAAGGGGTTAAACCGCACTCAGTCTCTAAGATCCTTTAGGGGTGTCATTACTCACAAGGCCTAAGAGTAGCTGAACGCCTTCCTCTGTGATACCAGACCAGATCTTCAGTAGACAGCCCCTCAGTCAGCACAGCACTTAGCATTCAGGCCCTCAGGTCACCCACCTGAAGCCACATGGCAGTAGTTGTCTGGGAGGGCAGTGTGTCCTCTCTCAGGCTTGGACGATCCTATGCAGGAAAGACCCAGAACTTCAGTGCTCACTGGATAAATCCTGCTACCCAGCATGCCTTCAGAGCCTCTCCCTGGTCAATAGGTTGGGGCTCTATCAATATTCATGCTGCCTTCTGCATAACACCACACCTATCATCCAGATACTTCTACAGTCTCCTGGATACAGAGGAAGCTATAGTCAGACTGGCAGCAGCTGAGCACACAGAGCAGACCTAACTAAGTGATCACAGCTCACCAAGTACAGAGATCTGACCATGCTTTTACAGCCACTCAGACTACAGTGGGATATTACATTTACCTATCAAATACCAAGCTAAAGATCACTATGTAAACCTAGCACCAAACTAGGAGGGAGCTACACAAATGTTATGCAGTTTGCCATAAAAGCATTTTTAGGTCACGGCCCCGGTCTGTCTCACACTGATCCGTGTGCTTGTTGTGTTCCACAGATCACCATCCCATCACCTCCAGCCACAGAGGCTGCTGGACTTTGTAGACGTAGTGAAGCATGGCTGAGACTGTACTTTCCAGGAGTATACCTTCTCCTGGTATTCATAAAGGTATGGAGGACATAGACTGAGCAGGGATGTAATGGGTAGAGTGGACATGATGAGTAAAATATGTCTAAAGAACCCCAGGCTGTCCAATGAGTACAGAGGTGATGACAGGTCAGTATCATGGGAAGCTGTTTTTAATAGGAGGGGCTCTTTGATTTCCAGATATCAGATGATATGAGGTGGACAGTTTGGAATTTGTGTTAGGTAGCAATGATCTGTTTCAAAGAATAAACAAATGGATTAGGCGCAACCTATAATCAATCTGATGGTGGCACTAAAATCATGGACAAGGTGCAGGGAGACATCAATGTATGAATAACAATGCATATACCAATACCATATAAAGCCGGAACCAAAAAGATATAGTTGATGTGTAGATATGAGTATTATATCAAACAGTAATTGCATGTCTCAAACCAGCAGGATGGACAGAATCATAATTCACTTGTGGCTGCCTTTCACTGGATTGAAGCTTAGTCCGGAGAGGTACATGTAGAGAGAAAAAAAGGGAAAGGCGCCTCTAAGTGTCAATTAAAAACGTATTTGGTGCACATACAAGAGAGCAACTTACAGGAGGGTAGATAATAGGCACATCAATATTCCATCAATGAGAGTCTGCCACGGTGAACAGCATAGTGTGCAATAGTAGATGATGATCAGTCAACTGTCAGCATCAGGTGAGCCGGCAAGATGGAGAGGGCCTGGTACTGAGGTTTGGAACACACAGTGGAGTGCAGTGTGTGTGTGATGACATCACCAGGCGTCGTACCAATGCATTTCCTGAGCATGTGCTGTGAGATGACTGTCCTAGCGCACTCCTTTGTCACCAGGTGGGAGGAATTAGAGAGTAGACGTTGCTGGATCTGGCGGCAGATCCCTGTATCCCATCAGCTTGACAAAGGAGTGCGCTAGGATGGTCATAACACAGCCTATTCTCCCCACGCTCCCCCTGGCTAGTATGGGGATGTAATGCCGTTTGGCATTGGCGTTTGATGGTGGTGCTCTTGGACCCCTGCCCCCCCCCTTTTTTTTTTTTCTCTTCTCTTTCTTTTTCCCCTTTTCTATTAGTTTTTGGGTGACAGTGGACAGCTGCCTTTAGTTACAGTTAGAATTTCATTAAAGTTATTGTAACCTATGTGCCATTGATTGCCCCTGCGTGGGTGTATCTTCTGCCTTGTTGGAGTTAGAGCACTGGTTTTTTTTATTATTATGTTTTTTATCTTATCGGTGCAATTGATAGCCCCTGTGGGGGCATGTTTTGTCGCCTCTGTTTTATGCTGATTAAAACTAATAAAAACTATTGAAATATAACACAGCCTATTCTCAACCAGGGTGCCTTGGGTTTCTTCAGGGGTGCCTTGGCAAAAATGTCTACAAATTGCCCAAAACTTGTATACAAGACAGTGGGTAGAACAAGACTGTCTTTTTGTTACACAAAGCCACAGGTTTTCCTTGTACACCATTATGACCTTCTAGCCGCCGGCATCCTGACAACCAATGACATCAGTTGATAAGGTGGATACAAGCTGCCTGCACAGCATCCTAGTTTGACCCTCCCCCGCCCCTTTCCTTCACTTTTGGGGTTACATTAGCTCAGTGATGGAGAAAAACTGAGGGAGAATAGAAACATTGGAATACTAGTCAGTACCTTTGTGCAAAAGTGTATTTGCTTTGGAAGAATAAATCCCCTCTAATGTTGGGTGTCCTACATGTGTGGGTGTCGCTGTGGTATATAACACTATTAGAATAGTTTTTCACATTTTAGAATGGGGTGACTCAAGACTGTCCATAATTTTTAAGGGTGCCACGGGACTGGCCATAATTTTAAAAGGTGCCTTGACTGAAAAAAGGTTGAGAAACACTAGGATAACAGATAACACTCTCAGAAGACTCAGATAAGGGTTGCAACACAGCACTCCTTTAATCAATTCTTAGATGTCCTGCAAATCAGAATTTGAACAGTAGACCCAGTTCTGAGATGTTTCTCCCCAAGTGAGCTGGAAGGAAACTATCAAATTGCCAGACTAACTCATGTTTGGGCTCTCAGTTACTGGGGGCTGGGTTTAATTCTGAAAAAGAGGGTATTTCATTAGATATATCAATGTCCCTTTTTTGTCCGTTTTGTCCCTTTAACACGGAGGTGTCCAATCTTCTGCATGCTTGATGGGGCCCTAGTTAGTGCACTTGAGGGTTTACATCTTTCTTGATGTAGAGGCAAGATTTCCTCAAGAGAGTATAAACACAAAGGAAGGGAACTTCTCCTTTAAGTGAGGTTGAATTTGGATGATATTTCTTTAATACACAGAGTAAAATCTGAGATTAGACTGAGATTGTGGAACGGGGAGGAAGGAGACGTCAGCAGGGGTTAATTCCTCATTAAAGGGTGTCAATCTAGGGTGATAAGGAAGTTCCTTGATGAGTAGAACAGACTGTAACTGAGACATGAATGTATCTTGATCTGCAGAATGCATATATTGCAGCAAAATCCTGAGATTCAATGTGCTGAGAGTGTAATAATCAGTAGGCCACAGGGCAGGATAGGCCGGACAATCTCAGGCTTAGCACAATAACTTGTGAAACAGAGGGTGCTGAACGGGAAAGAAAGCAATTGAACTTATCAATGTCACCTGTAACTTAGATGATTTTAGTATAAAGCTCTCTCACGTGATTGGTAGCCTCACTCATATAGAGGATAGTCTCTCTGTAGGACGGCCCCCACAGTTCCCTCGATCTATCCGTCAAAGAGCAATGCAGATGAAAGCACTCCAGTCTACCTGCTCTCAGGATTGTCAGTCTGGCTTGTCAGCGGTCAATGATTCCTCCTCACTCTTTCACTCTCTGCAGTCTGGTCCAGCTCGGATCTCTAGCATCCCACACGGCCTTCTCCTCACACCTGCTCTCCGGCTCTCACTGTTCACTTCTTGTCCTCTGGTTCCCAGGCTTCTGTATTTATCTTCCCCCACACCTTTAGCCAATGCCTCTGAGAAATGTAGTTTGTTAGCTCGTTGTTAAGCAGCAAAGTCCTGCTATCAGCCTACAAGTCCAACAAAGCTTTTCTTCAACAAAGTCTGTCTAACTGACCTGCACAACACTGCCATCTTGTGTCCATTTAACATCCTGCAGCCAGTATTAATGCAGGGTGTTACAAACATTATCTGCACAATTTCCTTTAGATTTACCAAAACTATGAAATGGGAGGACTCACTTGAAAAACCTACTCAGTTTGTATCAAATCAAGTTGGCCATTGCACTGCATAGCTGATGGGAGATCTAAAGAAGACTGTACAATCAGATTGTATGGTGTATGGCTACCATAAAGGAAGAAGTAGGAAAGTGGGTGGAAATAAAAAAGAGGAGGTATATTGATGAGGGAGGTGTGGTCCAGAGAAGTAAAACACTACATTTTTTGATACAGTAAGGCAGTGCATGATGTGATATGATGGATTGGATGGTCACATTATGCTACAGGAAGTAATGGGTCCAAAATGAGGTGCAGACTGACCCCTGGTTCACACTATGACTGTGGCTGGTGCAGTAATCACATCTGTTCCCGCACCCACAACCACCCACAGCCATATTTCATTTCTCTTCTGAGATGTGGGGGGGGGGTGGCATTCATTATGAATGGCACCCCCATGCATCTCATCCCACAGCGTGATCACAGTGTGATTGTGCGTGCTGCAACCACACGGAAACCCCATGGTCAAAATGACAACATGGTTTTTGTGCGGATGCATTTTTGAAAAATTTCCTTGCGTGAAACATGGGTACAGCAGCCCGTTCAAATGAATGGGCTGCCATTCCCATGCAAACATGGGCAGCATGGGCCACACTAGTGTGATACGGGCCTGAAGGCTTCCATGGACTGTGAGAGATAAGCACATTAGGATGGCTTGGGCTGAAAAGACATTAGAAAAGACTTCTATTTATTATGAACAGTCAAATTCTGCCTTAAAAAGGTGAACTTAGCCTTTAAGTGTCAATGGTTGCTGGGATGCAGGCATCTGGGCCACACATCATCACATGTTTCTGGGTGCAGGCATCTGGGCCACACAACATCACATGTTTCTGGGTGCAGGCATCTGGGCCACACAACATCACATATTGCTGGGTGCAGGCATCTGGGCCACACAACAACACATGTTTCTGGGTGCAGGCATCTGGGCCACACAACATCACATGTTTCTGGGTGCAGGCAGACTGGCTGCATAGCCTCAATGGTTGTTATGGTGCTGGTGGCCTGCTTCATGGAAATGATGATGATCCAGGACAAGCAGCGTTGTCCATTTTTGGAGCTCCCGCCTCCTCTTGCTGTCTGTCACAATGCCCGCCCACTTTTATCCCCATCCCAGTCAGCTCTACCATTCTCTGTGTGACTGTGCTGTCCCCTCCCCTGCAGAGCGCAGAGCACTGTGCACCCATTAGGTCCAGGCTCCATGTAGGAGAGCAGTACATACTGACTGGTGCAGACATGGCCGCTGGAGGGAGGATAGTCTTTCTCATATGTCCTCTCTCCTCTCCCAGATGCCCTTCCTATTAGTGAGGGTCCTACAGTCATCACATGGGGGGCTTACAAAGTGATCAATGCCAGCAGAGTGATGAGATTGGCTTGCTCTGCTCCGGCACTTTTATTACTCACTATCTCTGCAAAGTCTACAGTGTACAATAGCTTCATAGTTCCAGGAGGGCTGAGAACACTGTCAGATCGTCTCCACATCCATCTCTCTGCCATCACTGCCACCCAGCTGTCCTAAGGTCAGAAGGAATGTATGACTTTGCTGCCACTCCTGAAGGACAAGTATGGAGAATGGTTTTACTTATCACACCACTGTTAGTTCCACCCCCTACTTTACCCTCTGTCCTGGGGGGTGGATGTGGGGAAATTCATGGAAATGGGCTGCCAAGGGGTACCAAAGCATGATACAATGCATTGCACCAGCAGTAATACATATATTATGTGGGACACAACTAGTAACAATTATATTGATGGAATAATTTCTACTATTCTTTTTGTAGAACAAGATGGAGAGTTCGTTTTACCTGGGGAAGGTTTATAGTTACAGAGAGAAAGAAGGTAATACAACAAATACTGTCATGCACCACCTGACAGTATCTCTAGCGATCCACAGCACAGAATTCCCCAGGGCGCGGGGTCTAAGTCCCAGTCTGCTTGTTCACCAGGGCCCCTGATGGTGGGGATGGACTTGGAGCAGACAGTGACCAGGTCGCGGCCCCTGAGTGCACCCGTCTGTGGTAAAGGGAACCGCCAGAGGTATGTACTGGAAGAGAGCCTGATGTGAAGAGGTGGATATACCTGAGCAGTGACGGGATCTGTGCTGGATGGATGGATGTCAGGGTAGTGTAGCGTAGTCAGACGGGCCGGGTCGGTAACAGTGGAGACAGCACGTTACAGAGCAGTGGACAGAGAGTAGTCGGGTCACACGCCAGGTTCAGCAACAGGGGGTCAGATAATCAGGGGTATGCAGGAGAGTAGTCAAACGAGCCAGGAGTCAGAGCAGGAGATGGTCAACAAAGGTCAGGATCAAACAGGGCTGGCAACAAGGTCAATCAGCAGGAACAACGAGCAGGAACAGGATAATAAAGACCATACGGCAACTTGAGTTTGTGCAGGGCTAGTTTAAATAGTGCGCCCTGCACTGTCATTGGTGCCAGGCGTGCATCCGCGATCGCAAGTGCGCATGCGCGGCCGCCGCCGCAGCTGTCTAGGTCCTAGCGCCCGCCGGTTAGAGCGCATCAGCGTTCTGCTCATGCACAGACCCCTGCACTGATGTGATTTCTGACATTGCCCCCCCCCCCCCTCGTTGGGCATCCTCCAGATGCCCAACTGATCTCTCTTCTGTGGGTGGTTGCGGAAAATTTTTTGGAGTAATCTAGAGGCGTGAACGTTTTGGGCTGGTTCCCATGAATTCTCTTCTGGACCATAACCCTTCCACTTAATAAGGAATTGCGTCTGGCTTACCCTCTTCCTACAATCCAAGATTGCCTCCACTTCAAATTCCTCTTCTTCGTCAATGGTTACGGCCTCCGGGGGTCTGGACCTCCGGTCTGGAAAGGGATCCGATGTTGCCGGTTTTAATAAGGACAAGTAAAAAACCGGGTGAATCTTAAAGGATTCGGGAAGTGTGAGTTCGTAAGCTACTTCAATAATTTGCCGTTTCACCCGAAATGGACCCATAAACTTCAGTCCCAATTTCTTTGATGGGCATGACATCTTTAGATTAGTCGTAGCTAGCCAGACCTGATCTCCCGGTTGTAGGATTAGCTCGCCTCTTCCTCTTCTGTCAAAAGCCCTTTTATTATCCTCCTGGGCCTTCGCAATTGCTTCTTGTAACACTTTATTGTTGGAAGAAAAAAATTTAGCATGATTTGTGTAGCGGGAACTGAACTTTCTGGAATCAGGTCAGGCAGAAACGTGGGATGGAACCCGTAATTAGTGAAAAATGGGGATTGTCTGGTAGCAGAATGACTTGCGTTATTATATGCGAATTCGGCTAACGGCAGGTGCGCCAGCCAATCATCCTGGAGAAACAAGTTATAGCATCTGAGATACTGTTCCAATGTCTGGTTCACCCTTTCGGTCTGCCCATTTGTCTGTGGATGGTATGCGGATGAGAAAGAAAGTTTGATTCCTAAGACTTCACATAGAGCTTTCCAAAATTTCGAAGTGAACTGGACCCTCCGGTCTGAGACAATATCTTCCGGAATCCCATGGAGTCTTACAGCTTCCTTCACAAATATTTGTGCCATCTCAGGAGCCGAGGGCATGTTCCTTAGTGGTAAAAAATGGGCCATTTTTGACAGGCGATCCACGATCACAAAAATTGCCATGTGATTTTGAGAAGGTGGGAGCTCCACTGGTAACGGTCGTAGTAAACCCCAGGCCTTGTTTCTGGCACAAGTTTTCACGTACGGTTCGCAATCCTTGACCATACTCAGCCACCAGAACCTACGCTGTAATAATTCTAGAGTCTTATATGCTCCAAAATGACCTGCCAATGGGTGATCATGGCAGTAGCCCAGGACTAAGGTACGGACCTCCTCGGGTACCACAATCTGTCCTTCTTTCCATAAAGACCTTCCTTGTTCTGCAGGGAAACCCCAGGTGGGTTTGGCATTCCTACAGATGCCGTCTGTAACTTGGAACGTAGTTCGGATTGGAGGGTGAGATCATTTCCAGTAGACAGAATGGTGTCTGACTTAGGGACCTCTTCTGGGTCCTCGAACATGCGCGAGAGAGCATCAGGCTTTTTGTTCTTGGATTCAGGTCTATAAGTTATATGGAACACGAATCTTGAGAAGAATAGTGCCCATCTGGCCTGGTGTGGTCTCAGGCGCTTGGCTGTCCTCAAGTATTCTAAGTTCTTGTGGTCTGTGAAAATCAAAATCAGATGCGTAGCCCCTTCTAGCTGGTACCTCCACTCCTCCAGTGCTGTCTTGATTGCCAAGAGTTCTCGATCTCCAATATCATAGTTCCTCTCTGCTGGCGTGAGTTTTCTCGAAAAGAACGCTACTGGGTGCATGAGTTCTTACCCCTTCTCTGGGACAGGACTGCCCCCACTGCATTCTCAGACACATCTACTTCCAATATATAGGGTAAGGAGGAGTCTGGATGGCTTAGAACATGGGGCTATGGTTAATAATCCCTTCAGGGCCTCAAATGCCGCCTGTGCTTCAGGTGTCCACTGGAAGCGAACCCCCTGCTTGGTGAGCTGGGTAATGGGGGACACAAGACCCAAAATGTTCCTAATGAACTTCCTATAGAAGTTAGCGAAGCCAATGAACCGTTGAACACCTTTTTTATCGGTGGGTACTGGCCATTCCAAAATTGCAGAGATTTTCTGGGGGTTCATTGCAACTCCCATAGTGGAGATAATCAGCCCCAAGAAAGCGATGATGTGCTGTTCAATGCTACATTTGTTCACCTTGGCATACAACCCGTGTTGGCGCATCAGTGCCAACACTCTTCGGACATGACTTCTATGTGTTTCCAGGGAGGAGGAGAAGATCAGGATATCATCTAAGTAGATGACAACAAAGATGTCTAGATAATCTCTGAACACGTTGTTTATAAAATGCTGAAATGTGGCTGGAGCATTGCATAGTCCGAAAGGCATGACCAGGTACTCAAAGTGCCCAAACCTAGTGCGAAATGCGGTCTTCCACTCATCCCCCTCCCTTATGCGCACTAAATTATAAGCACCCCTCAAACCTAACTTGGTAAAAACCACTGCCGACTTCAACCTTTGGAATAGCTCGGGAACCAAAGGGAGTGGGTAGCGATTTTTCACCATGATTTTGTTTAACTCCCGATAGTCCACGCAGGGCCTTAAGGATTTGTCCTTCTTTTCTACAAAAAAATTCCAGCTCCGGCTGGTGACGTGGAGGGGCGGATGAAACCCTTTTGGAGGTTTTTATCAATATAATCTTTTAGTACCCCCAGTTCCCGCTCAGATAAAGGGAATATTCGCCTGAAAGGAATCTCAGATCCTGGTAGCAGGTCGATTGGACAGTCATAAGTTCGATGTGGGGGGAGAATGCCTGCCCCTCGTTTACTAAACACATCGAGGTAGCTGTGGTAGGCTGGGGGAATGACCTGGATTAGTTCTGCATCCACGTCTATACATAGGAGGGACTGTGGAACTGAGGAAGCCTGGGAGTAGCAATGCTCCTGGCAGTAGGGAGATTGAAACTGAATAGACCCGGTCTTCCAATTAATCTGGGGATCATGTGCACGCAACCAGGGAAGCCCCAGAATAACTGGAAATAGAGGGGATGCAATGGCATCCAGATGAAGGAATTCCCGATGGTGGCCAGCCACCGTAGTACAGATAGGTGGGTCTCCCGGTCTACCAACCCCGATTTAATGCGTGACCCATCAGCTAGGAAGATATTCAACCCACATTCCCTTGTCTGTAGGGGGATCTTCTGTCGAGTCGCAAAGTCTATGTCTACAAAGCAACTACAAGCTCCTGAATCAATGATTGCCGTCGCTGACACGGTCCTTCCTGGAAGCTGGAAGGAAATAGGCACGGCTAAGTAGTTTGAATTATTAGGATAGGTGGGGGCACAGCAGAAAAAACGGAGGCACACTTACTCAGTTTTGCTGGGCAGAAACGTATCACATGACCTGCTTCCCCGCAGTAGAGGCAGAGATTGTTAACCCGATGTCTCTGGCATTCCTCAAAGGTTAATGACGGTCGTGTCAATCCTAATTGCATGGGTTCAGGTCTGTCGTCAGTTTCTGGGTTCCAGTTTACAACTGGAGAAGACTGGACTGGAACACGAGGTAGTACCCATGTTGGTCTCTGACCCTGGCTGGACCTCTCGAGTCTACGTTCCCGCAATCTGCGGTCGATCTGGATGGCCAGAGTTATGAGGTTTTCTGTGCCGGGTAGGCCCACTCTAGCTAACTCATCCTTGAGTGACTCGGATAAGCCCATGCAGAATTGGTGACGCAGGGCTGCATCATTCCATTGGGTGTCCCCCATCCAGCGTCTGAACTCAGAAGCGTATTCCTCCGCTGCTCGGCGACCCTGTCTGAGTGAATACAGAGCCGTTTCGGCTGATGCTGCCCGCTGCGGATCGTCGTATAATACTGCCATCACGTTAAAAAATGCTGTTACCAACTCCAGATGCGGATCGCGGGTCTCCATTAGCCGGTGGGCCCAACCCTGGGGTTCATCTTGCAGTAGGGAGATAATGAACCCCACTTTCAAAGATTCTGTAGAGAATATCCGCAGCTGCAGATTGAAATATAGTTGGCAAGCATTGCGAAACGCCCTGAATTTTCTTTGATCCCCATTGAAACGTTCTGGCAATGGTACGGGGGGGTCAGGTGGGGGTATCGAGACCACTGCTCTGGCAGGAGGTTCCGAGGTGTTGCCGGCCGAAGATGGAGTAAGCGGATTCTGAGATATAGATGCTGGTGAAGCTAGCACCTGGATATGACTTTCCAGGTGTGTGTAACCCTCCTGTAGTGTTTTGACAGCTTGGGTAAGCGCCGACAGATGTTGGCATATATCATCCAGTGGGGACGGTCCTCTTCCAGGCTCAGCCATGGCCATATGGTTCTGTCATGAACCGCCTGATGGTATCTCTAGCGATCCACAGGACAGAATTCCCCAGGGCGCGGTGTCTAAGTCCCAGTCTGCTTGTTCACCAGGGCCCCTGATGGTGGAGATGGACTTGGAGCAGACAGTGACCAGGTCGCGGACCCTGAGTGCACCTGCCTGTGGTAGAGGGAACTGCCAGAGGTATGTACTGGAAGAGAGCCTGATGTGAAGAGGCGGATATACCTGAGCAGTGACCAGATCCGTGCCGGATGGATGGATGGCAGTGTAGTGTAGTGTAGTCAGACGGTAACAGTGGAGACAGTTCCATGGTCTGTACACCTGCTGTGCTCTTTATGAAGGATTCCTGGTATAATAGTTCTAGCTGAGCTCAGCCTTGTATCCATGCATTGATCTTGTTCACCCTGCTTATATTTTGTAATTGTTAGCTTGGGTAATGGCCCTCATGGTGCTCAGCTGGGCTGCCTTGTACAATAGATTAGTCTATACAGATATAGCATCATTCTCTTTGTATACCATCTCTAGCCATGTCCAGCCTTGTCTCCTATGTATACCATCCTCTGATGATACATCATTTGTCTTCTTACAGTTGGCAGTCATGCTCACATGTAATCTATGTGTTTTTGGTTTACAGATGGGACCTACATAAGAGACTTTGTGTCTCTAAAATCCTTGGTTACACCACTTGGACATTCATTTATTTCTGAAGAAGTGATATTGAAGATTGGTTCCAATGTGAGCGTTGTGCTCCAAGATGTCCAGGTTCAGGCCTTTACACTGGAAGGGGATCATTTCACAAATGGTAAGCCACTCTAGGATAATAATATTGACTCTCGTTATGTAGCATTTTACCTGCACCTTTACCTCATGGGGATCTGATCTCACCATTGCAGACAGGATCACCAAACTCTGCAGAATCATCTCATCCAGTTGTTTCTTACATTTTCCTTTATTTTATTAACATCTTTGTTTTTCATTCATCTTCCTATGTCAGGGGCACAGCATTTTCTGATACAGAGGTCATGTCTCGGCTCCCTCACCTTCCCCTAACCTTCTCCCCTTTACTGTCTACACCATCCAGAGGAAACCTGGAACAAGGGGCATTAATGGCCTTTCTTTTTCATATTCTTCTTGCCAGGCTGACCCTCCTCCACAGACCCTGAACAGTTTGCAGATCAGGACTTTTGACCTTGCTCTATTTAAACTCGGCGGCATGTTTGTTCTAAGTCAGTGTTGGAGGAAATCTGAAGGTCTGAACTAGTATAAGACAATTAACATTTTCAGTAAATCAACCGTGACATCCAATGTATTTCAGCTTGAAGTGGACATGAGAAGGAAAGCTGAAGTATAACAATTTGTGCTCCTCCTCCTCTGATCCTCTGAGATATAAACCCCTCTAGATAAGGAATAGAAGTTGTTGGGGTAGCCAATCAGAGTATAGCAATGAACAGTAAACTGACAATTTAAATAGGCAGGAGATGAACATGTCTGCTTAAAGTAGCTTTAAAGGCCCCAGATTTTTACCTTCATGCATTCTATGCATGAAGGTAAAAAACCTTCTGTGTGCAGCATCCCCCCTAATAATTACCTGAGCCCCATTGCAATCCAGCAACTGTGCACAAGAGAATCGGCTTCCAGGGGACTCTCCCTCCTCAGCTGGGAAAGCCGTTGGCTCCCGCTGCTGTCAATCACAGCCATTGAGCCAGTGAGGAGAGAGGGACAAGGTGCAGGGCCAAAAGTTGTAAGTCTACTAAATATGGAATATATATTTGAAATGCATTACCCCTGATGTTCTGACTGCATATCTAATTTCTTGAGGGCTTAAAGTGTTAAACAACAGTAAAATAATCTATTTATGCAGTAAAGCATGCTTGTTATACTCACCGTGGAACCTAAGGGGTTAATCCTCTGCATTGTGTAAATATGCTGTTTGATCCTGTCTTCTCTGATCCTCCCCTTCTTCCAGTGCCCCCTCTTATCTCCTGATAAGACATATTATGTGAAGTCACTCTGCACAAGCTCAGTTTGGTGTGTATTGCTAAAATGTTTTTTTTCTTGGGAGAGTGCATGTGATCAACACAGGGATAAGTCAGCACTGTCCAGACAGAGGTTAGGAGTCCTGCATACTTCTAGAGCAGAGAGAAACTCCTCCTACAGGCTTTAACAAGTGCTCTGCTGGGCACTGATAGAAGCCACAAGACTGCTCTAACTGCTGATGAGAAAAGGTATTTAGCAGTTTAGATTTACTAAAATAAAAGCATTTCCATGTTGTGTGTACTCTGGGAGACCAGATATAGTGAATGCAGGGTCCTGGGTTTAGCAACACTTTAAAGCGGTTCTCCAGCCTCTCATTTTTATATATATACTATAAATATTTTATTTTATAAATATTTTATTTATAAGTACCAGGGACAGACTGAATATCTGCAAATGGTAAAGGGATTGGACTGCTGAGGACTGGGGTAAAGTCATTTTCTCTGATGAATCTCCTTTCCATTTGTTTGGGACATCAGGAAAAAACCTTGTCCAGGGCAGAAACAGTGAGCAATACCATCAGTCCTGTGTCATGCCAACAGTAAAGCATCCTGAGATCATGAATGTGTGGGGTAGCTTCTCGAACAAGGGAGTGGGCTCACTCACAAGAACACAGCCATGAATAAAAAATGGTACAAAAACCTCCTCCAAGAGCAACTTCTCGCAACCATCTTAGAACAGTTTTGTGATGAACAATGCCTATTCCAGCATGATGGAGAGCATTGCCATAGGGCAAAAGTGATAACTAAGTGGCTTGTGGACCAAAACATTAAAATGTTGGGTCCCTGGCCAGGAAACTCCCCAGACCTTAATCCCATTGAGAACATGTAGTCAATCCTCAAGAAGCGGATAAACAAAAAAATTCCCATAAATCCTGACAAACTCCAAGCATTGATTATAACCAATGGGCTGCCATCAGTCAGGATGTGCTCCAGAAGTTGATGGACAGCATTCCAGGGAGACTTGCAGATGTCTTGATAACACTGCAAATAATGACTCTTTGCATAAACTTCATGTAATTGTCAATAAAAGCCTTTGACACCTATGAAATGCTTGTAATTATACTTCAGTATATCAGAGCAACATCAGACAAAAAGATCTAAAACCATTGAGGCAGCAGATTTTGTGAAAGTTAATATTTGTGTCATTCTCAAAACTTTTGGCCAGGGCTGTATTCAGGGGATGGCTGGGACTGGTGCCTCACAGAAACATAGTCAGTGGAACACACTGATGGATTAGTTCAGGTGACAGGCAAAGATGTCCTCAGCAAACTGGCAAAGTATTGGCTAAGGCAGAAATGTATTCAATAAACAGAGAAGGATCAGTTCAGGTGGCAGGCAGAGGCAACACTGCAATGGTGTGGCAGTGATCAGGAACATTGTTGTTGGCTGCACTGGTTTGGTGACACTGGCACTGGTGTGGCAACAATCGGAGACACTGTTTCTGGCTGCATTGGCTCTGGTGACCTTTATGATTTGGATTTAAAGGGAAACTTCACACAAAAATCAAAAAGAAAAGCATGGGTCCCCTGAAATATCCATACCAGACCCCGATGTGAATGAGTAAGGGGTACATAGCACCGCTACTCCTTCACATAAAAACAGCAAACAATAAAAAAAACCACACACACCATTTTTGACAAGTTATTTAAGTAAGGAAAAATAAAACTAGAATTGAATAGAAAATACAGATGCAAAACACCTCATAGTGTAGTATTAAACCACTGTGAATGTACCAATAAAAGGTTAAAAAATGCACCCACAAAAGTGGAAGGTCATGTTGGCATGTACATAATATAAACCCGGAAATTTTCATGGATGGATGGATGACACAGATCCCAGTGTCCTTAGGGTATTGGTTATTGAGCCTGGCATCCCTTTCTGAGGGTGAACGGTTTAAGACCCTTGGGGCCAGAGAGAAATTTTGGATCTTTAAACTGGATACTGTACCCTATCAGTTTGCATGAAGAACTAGATGTAAAAAACATTGTATAATTGTTGGGTCTTATTAATCTCCATGGCCAATGTTTTTATGAATAGCCAATTTTGTTTCCCCTCCTTCTTTCCCCACCTTTTTGCGTACTACACCTCTAGACATCCATCTGAGAATTTATATATTATATATCCTTATTGGAGTATGCACATACAGTGTGTGTATGCTTGTTTATATACATTATATTGCCCCAAGTACTGGGCCGCATGCCTTTTCACGCACATGAATTTTAATGGCATCTCAGTCTTAGTCCGTAGGGTTCAATATTGGGTTGGCCCTGCCCTTTGCAGCTATAACAGCTTCAACTCTTCTGGGAAGGCCGTCCACAATATTTAGGAGGGTGTCTATGGGAAGGTTGGACCATTCTTCCAGAAGAACATTTGTCAGGTCAGGCACTGATGTCGGGGGAGGAGGCCTGGCTCACAGTCTCCGCTCTAATTCATCTCAAAGGTGTCCTTTCGGGTTGAGGTCAGGACTTTGTGCAGGTCAGTCAAGTTCCTCCACCCCAAACTCGCTCATCCGTCGTTGTGGACCTTGCTTTGTACACTGGTGTACAGTCATGTTGGAACAGGAAGGGGCCATCCACAAACTCTTCCCACAAAGCTGAGAGCATGAAATTGTCCAAAATGTCTTGGTATGCTAACGCCTTAAGAGTTCCCTTCACTGGAACTAAGGGGCCAAACCCAACCCCTGAAAAACAACCCAACACCATAATGCCCCCTCCACCAAACTTTACACGTTCAGTCAGGCAAGTACCATTCTGGCAACCGCAAAACCCAGACACGTCCATCGGAGGATTTCCAGACAGAGAAGTGTGATTGGTCACTCCAGAGAACATGTCTCCACTGCTCTAGTGTCCAGTGGCGGTGTGATTTACACCACGGCATTTGCCGTTTTGCATTGCACTTAGTGATGTAAGTCTTGAATGCAGCTGTTCGGCCATGGAAACCCATTCCATGAAGCTCTCGACATGCTATTGTTGTGCTAATCTGAAGGCCACACCAAGTTTGGAGGTCTTTAGCTATTGACTCTGCAGATAGTTGGTGACTTCTGCGCACTGTGCGCTTCAGCATGCGCTGACCCCACCCTGTCATGTGACGTGGCCTACCAATTGGTGGCTGAGTTGTTATTGTTCCCAGTTGCTTCCACTTTGTTATAATCCCACTAACAGTAGAGCGTGGAATATTTGGTAGCCAGGAAATGTCACGGATGGACTTATTGCACAGGTGGCCACCTATCACGGGACCACGCTTGGAGTCACTGAGCTCCTGAGAGCGACCCATTCTTTCACCAAAGTTTGTAGAAGCAGTCTGCAAGCCTAGTGGCTTGATTGTATACATCTGTGTCCATGGAGGGGATTGGAACACCTGAATCACATGATTTAGAGGGTTGGCCCAATACTTTTTGCAATATAGTGTATTTGTACTATATATACGTACACTCACCGGGCCACTTTATTAGGTACACCTGTTCAATTGCTTGCTAACACAAATTGATAACACTGTTCAACAGGTAAAAAGTTTTGGGCATAAAATTAGCTAATCTTACATAATTTTGGGGTGCTGAAAACGAAAATGACCCTAAAAAATGTTGATTGGCTCTAGTTTCCATGATATATTCACCCATCTAATGACGTAAGCCATTCAAAATTATGATGCAACTTCAGCTGCATATTGCGCAATTGATACTGGTGACCAATAGAAAATTGCATGTATACTGAGATGATGCAATATTAGCCTTTAATTGCATCACTTCACTGCATAAAAGCTGCAGTATCTGTAGCTGATTGTAGTTCGACAGCGTCTTTACATTTCGTTTTATGCTTATATAGGCTACTCAGTAATGCCTCGAACTTGTGTGAATAAAGCAGATAATTTCTTCTATATCTGCGGTGAAATAACTTTTATCTCACAAAAAAGGAGGATAACAGGAATGATTAAGAAAGCCTACAACTTGTATTTTGGCTGCAAGATAGGAGACCAGGACAAGAGCTGGGCACCACATACAGTTGCAAGAAAAAGTATGTGAACCCCTTTGGATTACGTGGAGTTTTGCATGAATTGGGCATAAAATGTGCTCTGAACGTCATCTAAGTCACAACAATAGAAGAACACAGTCTGCTGAACATAATACTACACAAACATTAGATGTTGCCATGGTTTAATTGCACATAACATGTAAACATTCACAGTGCAGGGAGGAAAAAGTATGTGAACCTTTGGACTTAATAACTGGTTGACCCTCCTTTGGCAGCAATAACCTCAACCAAACGTTTCCTGTAGTTGCAGATCAGACCTGCACAACGATCTGGAGTAATTTTGGACCACTCCTCTTCACAAAACTGTTTCAGTGTAGCAATATTCTTGGGATGTTTGGTGTGAATCGCTCTCTTTAGGTCATGCCACAGCATTTCAATCGGGTTGAGGTCAGGACTCTGACTGGGCCACTCCAGAAGGCGTATTCTGTGCTGTTGCAGCCATTGTTTTGTTGAATTACTTGTATGCTTTGGGTCATTGTCCTGTTGCATCACCCATCCTCTGCAGAGCTTCAGTTGGTGGACAGATGGTCGTATGTTTTCCTGCAAAATGTCTTGATACACTCTGGATTTCATTTTCCCATCAATGACAACAATCCATCCAGGCCCTGAGGCAGCAAAGCAGCCCCAAACCATGATGCTCCCTCCGCCATGTTTTACAGTGGGGATGAGGTTTTGATGTTGGTGTGCTGTGCCTTTTTTTCTCCACACATAGTGTTGTGTGTCCTTCCCAAACAACTCAATCTTGGTTTCATCTGTCCACAGTATATTTTGCCAGTAGTGCTGTGGAACATCCAGGTGCTCTTTTGCAAACTTCAAACGTGCTGCAATATTCTTTTTGGACAGCAATGGCTTCCTCCGTGGTGTTCTCCCATGTACTTCATTCTTGTTTAATGTTTTCCTTATTGTAGATGTGTCAACAAAAATGTTAGCATGTGCCAGAGATTTCTGTAGGTCTTTAGCTGACACTCTGGGATTCTTCTTTCCCTCATGCAGCATTCTGCGCTGTGCTCTTGCAGTCATTTTTACAGGACGACCATGCCTAGGGAGAGTAGCAACAGTGCTAAACTTTCTCCATTTGTAGACAGTCTGTCTTACCGTGGACACATGAACATCAAGGCTTTTGGAGATACTTTTGTAACCCTTTCCAGCTTCATGCAAGTCAACAATTCTTGATCGTAGGTCTTCTGATAGCTCTTTTCTGCGAGGCATGGTCCACATCAGACAGTGCTTCTTGAAACCAGTAAACCCAAAACAGGTGTGTGTTTTTTAAGGGCAGGACAGCTGTCAGCAACACATCCAATATCATCACACTGATTGGAGTCAAGGTTGGCTCACTCCTGGCTCCAATTAGCTCTGGGAGAAGTCATTAAGCTAGGGCTTCACATACTTTTTCCTCCCTGCACTGTGAATGTTTACATGTTATGTGCAATTAAACCATGGCGACATCTAATGTTTGTGTAGTATTATGTTCAGCAGACTGTGTTCTTCTATTGTTGTGACTTAGATGACATTCAGAGCACATTTTATGCCCAATTCATGCTAAACTCCATGTAATCCCAAGGGGTTCACATACTTTTTCTTGCAACTGTATATGCTGCAATTCTTGTGGGACGGCACTGGAGCAATGGTTGAATGGAAAAAAGGCATCTATGCCTTTCGCTGTGCCAATGATTTGGAGAGAGCCAACAGATCATGTTAGTAATTGTTACTTTTGTATGGTGCCTCCAACAAAAGGGCTAAATAAGAAGAAAAAGTTATCTGTGCACTATCCAAATATTCCATCGGCAATACGTCCAGTTCCTCATGGAGAGGGACTACCAATTCCTAAAGCACCAGAATCCTTTGTGGTTGAGTCAAGTGAGGAAGAACCTGAAGCGTGTAGTCATCAACCGTCAACCTCACATGACCCAGACTTTCTTCCATCCACACCCACTGAACCACACCTCATTACACAAGTGGAATTGAGCGATCTTATCAGAGACCTGGATCTTCCCAAGAACAAGGCAGAGCTTTTGGGGTCAAGACTTCAACAGTGGAATCTCCTAGCAAGTGATGTTCGTACGTCTTTCTACCGTCATCGTCAGAAAGATCTGATCCCATTCTTCGTCCAGGAAGGTGATATTGCTGTATGTAACAATGTTCATGGTTTAATCTCAGCCATCGGCGTATGCTATGATCCCGATGAGTGGAGGCTGTTCATTGATGCTTCAAAGGCGAGTCTTAAAGCTGTTTTGCTCCATAATGGCAATCAGCTGCCGTCAGTTCCAGTTGCTTATGCAGTTTCAATGAAAGAAACGTATGAAAACTTGAAAGAGCTTTTAAGGTGCATCAACTATGATGAACATCAATGGTCGATTTGTGGTGACCTGAAGGTGATTGCTATCCTACTTGGACTTCAAGGTGGATATACTAAGTACTGCTGCTTCCTCTGTGAGTGGGACAGTCGTGCGAGAGAAATGCACTATGCCAAAAGAGACTGGCCATTACGCCAGTCATTGCAGCCTGGAGAAAAAAATGTTAACTATCCAGCACTTGTAGACAGCAATAAGATCTTATTACTTCCATTACACATCAAGTTGGGATTAATGAAAAACTTTGTTAAGGCAATGGACAAGAATAAAGCAGGTTTCAAGTACCTGATTAGCAAATTTCCAGCACTTAGTGCTGCAAAAATAAATGAAGGAGTCTTTGTTGGGCCACAGATTCGTAAACTTATTCATGATGATGAGTTTCTTTCTCTGTTGCGTGGAAAGGAAAAGGCTGCCTGGACAGCATTTGTATCAGTGACATCAAATTTTCTTGGAAACAATAAAACACCAGACTACAAGAAAGTGGTAGAAAAACTCATCCAGACTTACAGAAATCTGGGTTGCAACATGTCTCTAAAAATTCATTTTCTACATTCGCATCTGGATTTTTTCCCACCAAACTGTGGAGCAGTGAGTGATGAACACGGAGAGCGCTTCCATCAAGACATTGCAGCTATGGAAAGAAGATATCAAGGTAAATGGAGCCCATCAATGCTTGCTGACTATTGCTGGACAGTTGTAAGAGATTTCCTCGAATACAAGAGAAAAGCCAAGAGAATCAAAACCGACACAAACTGAAGACAAAACTAGTGAGAATCCTAAGTATTAAAATGATTCAACTTAGCTTATGGCTATAATTTGTCTTGGTAATCCTATGCAATATATTATGCCATTTAGGCTTTGTTATGTAGTCAATATCACTTGCTTTATATTTGTGGAAAGACATCTATCTATATAATTATTGTGCATTATGTAGTCATTACGCCTATAGTAGAAAACTTTCCGTTTACAGAAAAACTAGAGCCAATTGACAAATTTCATTGTTATATTTGAACTCAGAATGTGAAATTCATTAAGAAATGGATCCTTTTGTTTCCAAAACTGGCAAAAAATAAAAATTTGTTGAACAGTGTAATCAGCCAATCACATGGCAGCAACTCAAGGCATCTAGATGTGTTGAAGTTGACTTGCTGAAGTTCAAACCAAGCATCAAAATGAGGAAGAAAGGGGATTTAATGGACTTTGAATGTGGCATGGTTGTTGGTGCCAGATGGGCTGGTCTGAGTATTTCAAAACCTACTGATCTACTGGGATTTTCACACACAACCATCTCTAGGGTTTACAGAAAATGGTCCGAATACGTGAGCGGCAGTTGTGTGGAGGAAAATGCCTTGTTGATGTCAGAGGTCAGAGAAGAATGGGCAGACTGGTTCCAGATGATAGAAAGGAAACAGTAACTCAAATAACCACTCGTTACAACCAAGGTATGCAGAATACCATCTCTGAATGCACAACATGTCAAACCTCTAAGCAGATGGGCTACAGCAGCAGAAGACTATACCAGGTGCCACTCCTGTCAGCTAAGAACAGGAAACAGAGGCTACAATTCACAAAGGCTCAACAACATTGGACATTAAAAGATTGGAAAACATTACCTGGTCTGGTGAGTCTGGATTTCAGCTGCAACATTCAGATGGTAGGATCAGAATTTGGCATGAACACCATGAAAGCATGGATCCATTCTGCCTTGTATCAACAGTTCATGGATGTGCAACCGACAAATCTGCAGCAACTGTGTGATGCAAAATCTATGAGGAATGTTTCCAACACCTTGTAGAATCTATGCCACCAAGAATGAAGGCAATTCTGAAGGCAAAAGAGGGTCCAACCCGGTACTAACAAGATGGACCCAATAAAGTAGCTGGTGAGTGTGTGTATATATATAAATTGAGACGGAGCGTAGGCAGGACAGAACACACAGAGAAGATGACGAACACTCAAAGCTTTATTGAATTATGGCAATCACTCAATTTGGGTCTGAGGGTAATGTCCAAATCTCTGGAGCAGGGGAGGAGCAGGGAAGGGCCAAAATAACTGTAATCCAGGCAGGGAAGAGTAAGGGGGGAACGTTCACGGACAGTCCGTACAGAGGAAAACAGGGGCAAATGACACTCACAGTTCTGGCACGGGTTTTTCCTGGCTCACAGCAGCCAACAGCAGGTAGCGATACTTCTCAGCACACAGCAGAGGATCCACACAGCGGATATTTCCAGCACACAGCAGCACAGGCAATCCTGGCCCCAGAGTATCAAGCAGTGTAGCAGTGGGTACTCCTCCTGAGCCCCGAGTATTAGCATTAATCCTGAGTCTCTCAGAATATTATGCAGAGTTCCCAGCGGGTAATAGTCCCAATATCTCCCAGAGTATCATGCAGAGTGCTCAGCGGGTACCAGTCCTGATATCTCACGGGGTATTATGCAGAGTGCCCAGCGGGTAATATTCCTACAATCTCCCCGGAGTATTATGCAGTGGGGTTGGCTGCAGGAGTCTGGCCTCAGCGCAGACCTCCCAGCAGCTTCGGCAGCGGACGAACAACCCAGAGAGTTATTAAAGCCGGGCAGGACGCTTCCTGGTTGCCTTGGCAACATCCAGCTCAGCACCGCGTTGCCGGGGCAATGAGGCACACCCCCTTGACACGGGCCGTGCTCTCGAGGACGCGGCCTTTGTCTCCGACGGGTGCAGGAAGCCTCATGCCCTTGCTAAACCCGTCAGGCGGCACGCGGCGACAGGTTGGCGGCCCCGCGCTGGAACCCTACAGCAGGGGGTCACCCCTCTCCCGACTATATGGCCGTAGAGGTGTGAGGTCCGCCACAGGGGTCACTTTCCTCCCATCCTGTGCAGCCTGTCTTCAAAGGCTGCATCAGGATGTGAGGAGGTGACAAAGGGTGGGGGGTATGAGGTGACCCTTCTCATCCTGTGCAGCCTATCTTCAAAGGCTGCGACAGGATGAAGAGAGTGTGAGGGGACACAGGGAAGACACAGGCACCAGGGGGGGCAGAAGAGGAGCAGGCACTCCGTGAGAACTCCTCCCCCTTTCATTTTACAAGTGCCGGCAAGGGGGCCCGACTGGGTCTCCTTGGAGGCACTTGTGGGCCCTAACTTATTTACTGTGGATCTTGCTGGTGAGATAGCCCGTCCGCATTTTGGTGTTAGCTTCCCCGTCTATACTGAATGGTGAAGTTGTAGGGCTGAAGGGCGAGGCTCCATATTAGGAGGCGCCCGTTGTCCCCAGATACTCTATTTAGCCATGTGAGGGGGTTGTGATTGGTGACAATGGTGAACTCACAGCCGTACAGGTAGGGTTGCAATTTTTTCAGGGCCCATACTATGGCCAGGCACTCCTTTTCTACGGTGGCGTAAGCTTTCGGCTGAGGAAGGCGACATGGTGTTCTTCCCCAGCCTCGTTTAATTGGCTGAGAACGGCACCCAGGCCATAGTTGGAGGTGTTGGTCTGCACCAGGAAGCATCTACTGTGGTCAGTGATGACCAGGACAGGGTTGCTTGCCAGGGCGGACTTGAGGTCATGGAAGGCGGACTTGCAGGCCTAGGTCCAGTTCACCATTCTGGGGCTGTTCTTCCAGGTCAGGTTGGTCAAGGGTTGGGCCATGGAGCTGAAATTGGGGACAAATTTGCGGTAGTAACTGGCAGTACCGAGGAACAACATCACTTGTTTCTTAGTCTGGGGGGTTGGCCAGTCATGGATGGCTTGGACTTTGTTGGGCTTGGGTTTCAGTTTCCCCCCCTACCCTGCATCCTAGGTACTGCACCTCAGCCATTCCCAGTTGGCATTTGTCCGGTCTCACCGTCAGCCCGGCCCTGCATATGCGGTCCAGGATGGTCCCCACATGTAGCAGGTGCTCTTCCCACGTGTCACTAAAGATGGCTATGTCATCAAGGCATGCGCACGTGAACCCTTGGCACCCCTCTAACAGCTGGTCTACGACCCGTTGGAAGGTGGCGGGGGCATTTTTCATGCCGAAGGGCATTACCAGGAACTCATACAGGCCGAACGGGGTAATGAAAGCAGAGCGTTCAGTGCCCTCCCTGGTGAGGGCGATCTGCCAGCAGCCCTTACTGAGGTCCAGGATGCTGACGTATTGGCCCCCGGCAAGACGGTCTAGTAGTTTGTCTATGCGGGGCATGGGGTAGGCGTCACTGATGGTGTAGTAATTTAGCCTTCTGTAGTCAACGCAGAAGCAAGTGCTCCCATCCTTTTTAGGCACGAGCGCGACCGGGGAGTCCCAGGGATTGCGGGAGGGTTGGTTGATGCCCAGCTGGAGCATTTCTGAGAGCTCGGATGGCTGTCTTTACGGATTCAGGGACTTGGTAGGGGGACTGTTGGATGGTTTGTTGACCGTGGGTCTCCACATGGTGGAGTGCTAATCCAGTGCGGCCTAGGGCAACCGAGAAGGTGACAGCCCGGTCCGCTAGCACGGCCTGCATCTGGGTCATTTGGCAGGGGCTCAGCCGAGCCCCAGTGGGAATTTGGTCTTGGGGGGTGGTGACTTTGGTAGGAGGTCAGGCAGGGCCCCCTCATCAGCCTCCCCCGTGGAGGCGGGGCAAATGGTTAGCACGGGCAGGGTCCTATCATGGTATTCTTTTTTGTTTACAAACAATTTTATTGTACATAAGTAGACAGTAAAACAACAGCACAGTATGAAAGTGATATTGTCAACAAAAATATGGCACATTTGAAATGTACAATACAAATTATATTAACATAAAAAAGAAGATAGAGGAAGAAAGAAAGTTATGAGTGCATGAGATACATAAATGATAAATAGATTGAGTGATACATCTATCAACAATATATGTCAGCCATTCTCTACCGGGGATGTTGTCAATCATGCAATAAATGTCTACAATCCTTCCATGACTCCCATTTTTTATCGTATAAGTGCATCTTATCCAGTAGTGTATAATGAATACGTTCCATAAGCATTACAGCGTCAATTCTGTGTAAAACGGAGTCCAAGGGTACAACATTAGACCGCCAATGCAGGGCAATGGACCATAAAGTGGCAATACATAATGTATGTAGCAATCTCAGAGTGGCATCAGGGACCCCTGGGATATGAACCCCCAATAAACAGGTCTGTATAGACAACTGCGTCGGGTTGCCCGATAGTGAGGTAGCCACCTCAGATATCTTACACCAGATCAAAGATATGTTCGGGCAATCCCAAAACAGATGGACCAAAGTACCTGTACGGCCACAGCCCCGGAAACATAAAGGGGATGTTTGTGGAAACATTGTATGTAGTCTGGACGGAGTATAATACCATCTGGTTAAAACTTTAAGGGCCGTCTCACGAACCGAAAGAGATCTAGAGCTCTTGCATATATTATCCACCATGGAGTCCCAATCCTCATCCGAAAAAGTGATACCACAATCCTCCTCCCACCTCTGCCTGTACATAGGGGGAGCATGAAAAAGACAGATCAAAAATTGGTGATAAAGATCTGAAATAAGACCCTTACCTCTAGGAGAGTCACGGCTGACACGCTCAAAAAAAGAGATCGGAGAAGACGGGGTAAGGTCAAAGTGCGCATTAAAAAAGTGCCTAATCTGTCTATAACGGAGGTACTCACGAAGAGGAACATCAAATAACACGCGCAGCATATCGAAGGTAATATAAGATCCTCCTCTTTGGAAATCAGATAATCTGATAAAGGATCGATCATACCACCAACGAAACATGTGAGGAGAGGAAAAGGCTATAACAAAAGTAGGATCACCAAAAAATGAAACACCTGGGGGAATATGAGAGACTAAACTCAGCTTAGCCTTGTATTTGGACCAAAGTGTCAGCGAGTGGGTCACTATAGAGTTATGAAAAGTAAGCGATCGGGGGGAGATTTTAGACCATAAAATTCCCGGTAAATAAAAAGGACGTATCGACTGAGACTCAAACTTGATCCACGGGATTTGAGAGTTAATAGTAGCCCATTGTGATAATTGCGCAAAACGAGCCGAGAGGTAATATAGCCAAAAGTTAGGAAGACCAAGACCTCCCGTCCGTTGTGAACGATACAAAATGGATGAGGCAAAACGTGGATGCTTATTTCCCCAAATAAAATTGTTAATAATCCGCTGAAAATGATCCAAAAACGTTTTTGAAACCGGAACTGGAAGTGCTCTAAAAAGATAAAGCAGTTTGGGCAAGATATTCATTTTAACCGCCGTGACTCTACCCAGAAAGGAGATATGATAACCATGCCAAATCTTCAGTAGAGTAGAGAGACGTGACACACATGATGGATAATTAGCCGTAAACATATCCGAGTATCTGGGAGTAAGATTAATCCCCAAATAGGATATCCTGTCCTTGACCCAGCGAAATGGAAAAGAACTACGGAGAGATGCACTTAGGGAGTCAGGAACATTAACAGGCATAATTACCGATTTGGTAAAATTAACGGTGAGACCTGACACTTTAGCAAAATCATTCAATACTACACACAAATTAGGCAAAGAAGTCAACGGGTTAGTAATAAAAAGCATAACATCATCAGCATACATGCTCAGCTTAAAGTGTGAAACTAATAACGAATAGCCAGAAATATCCGAATGTGATTTGATCGCCAATGCCAAAGGTTCCAACACCAGCGCAAACAAAAGGGGCGAAAGAGGACAACCCTGACGGGTACCTCTACCCAATGTAAAAAAGTCAGAGTTACAGCCAGGAAGCCTTATTCTTGTTTTAGGAGAGTCGTATAGGGCATGTATGCCAGCCAAAAACCCATCACTGAAGCCCATTTTCTGTAGCAAAGAGAACAAGTAGGGCCAAAGAACACTGTCAAAGGCCTTGTTTATGTCTAAACTCATCAACAGAACCTCTTTGGAATGTAAATTGGCATCTTGAATAACGTTTAGAGTGAGACGGATGTTATCAGTAATAAATCTGTCGGGAATAAAACCCGACTGGTCTGGAGATACCAAAGAGGAGATAATAGGAGCCAACCTGTTTGCCAAAATGCGGCTAAATATCTTCAGATCATTATTCATTACTGAGATTGGTCTATAGTTTTGCGGCAAACAGTGGTCTTTCTGTGGCTTGGGTATTAGAGACATGTTAGCTAACAACATCTCCTCGGGGAACTTACCCCCCTGTAAAACATCATTAAATAGTGTTATCAAGTATGGAGCCAATATAGAGGTAAAATGTTTATAATAGCCAGCAGTAAATCCATCAGGACCCGGTGCAGTAGAGCGTTTCAGCGTTCCTATTGCACATGTTATTTCCTCTAAAGTACATGGGGCATTAAGAGAGGCAATCTGAGAAGGTGTGAGAGCAGGAAGGATTATAGAATCCAGCCATGAGTCTGATAGAGAAACAGAACCCGATTGTGGAGAAGCCAGTAGTTTAGAATAAAAATTTTCAAAAATACCCAAAACTTCCTGAGGTAAAGAAGAGATAGCACCTGAATTAGTACGCAATTTATACACATGTGGGGGGCGCAAAGAATGGTTCAATTTCCTTGCAAACATGGTAGATGCTGAGTTGCTATGTAATAGGAACGAGGCCTTCGACCAGCGGAGGGCCTTTTCAGTTTTTTGGGAAAGTAGGGCATTCAGTTCCAAGCGTTTTTGGGACAATAGCTGTTTATTGAGCAAAGATGGATCAGCTACATGGCTTCTATAGTGTGCTTCTAATTCTCGGGTTAAAAGTAGTATCTGCTGCCAACGTTTTTTATTTCTGGCCGAAGCCATAGAGATAAGTCGGCCCCGTAGGACCGCCTTGTGGGCTACCCAGAGTGTGGCTGGGGAAATATCAGGGGTTGAATTAGATTGAAAGTATTCCTTAAGAGATGTAACCACCTCCTGCCGAGAGTCAGTATCAGTTAACATAGAATCATTAAGTCTCCATGAAAAGGGAGTAGGTGCCAATCCCACAAACGTGATAGATAAGGCCATAATACTGTGATCCAACCAGGTGCTCAAATGAATACTAGCTATCCTAGAATTAGCCAGCAAAATAGGGGTACAAAAGATATAGTCTAGTCTAGCATAAGAGTCACGTGGGTGGGAATAAAATGTGTAATCCCTAGCTCCCGTGTTGTGCGCTCTCCAAGCATCCACCAACTGGAGGGCATCTAGTTTCTTAGTAAGGGATTTTGGGAAAGCTTGGGAAGTGTGCGAGGCGGAGCTACGGTCCAAAAGAGGATTTGCCACCAGATTAAAATCCCCACCCACCAATAGATGGGGGGACAAAAATTTATCCAGAGCACCAAAAAATTAAAAAAAAAAGGTAGCCTGTGCCGAATTTGGTGCATAGACATTAGCAATTGTAAGTTCTCGACCTGAAAGGGTGCCCTTAAGAATAATAAACCTACTGTCTGGATCACGATACACATGTTGAACCTCAAAGGGAAATGAGTTATGTAGAAAAATGGCCACTCCCCTACTCTTGGAGGAATGTAGGGTATAATACCCCTGTCTATAGGATCTATGAAAAAAGGTTGGGTGTTTTGCGGCTGCAAAATGCGTTTCCTGTAATAAGATGATTTTTGCTCCTAATCTTTTATATTGAAGAAAGGCTGTTTTGCGCTTATTTGGCGAATTGAAACCCTGGACATTATGCGAAATACATTGAATTGCCATAATAAACAGAGCTTGCCACTATCATCATAAAAGTACACATTACAAAGATATCCCCTAAAGTTATTTGACTAGACATAAAAACCCGCAGGTCCGTATCAGACAGACATACAGGTGGCAGATCCAGCCTTGGGGACCTCCAGACCCCAACATAGGGGTCGTGATGTCCACAGACCGACACAATACCATCCTCATACACTAAAGTTTTGAGAGAAGAGAAAACGGAAAACAATGGAGAAGAAGCTTTAATATCTTCTATATTTGAAAGGGTAACTGAAGAACATGGATCAGGCAGAAAAATCGTCATACCTGATAAAACAAAAAGTTCAAACATTAAGGGGCCACATGGGCCCAAACCCTGTCTCCTTAGAACATGGAAAACAGAGCTGCCACCCCGCAATCGGGCGACGACACCTCCGGCCATGTCAGGAGGCAGGGTGGGGTAACGTGTCAAAGAGTAGTACAACCATGAATTAATGGGCGCAATTAGGAGGGTCCAATGACCCTTGTTATACCTTAACTCGTCCAGTTATCAATGCAAGGCATACAAAATATTCAGTATTGCAAAAATATCACAGCAGCAACCACAGAAATATACAACCTGACAATGTAAGAAATAGAGAGCAAAATCCCTGTGTCCCAAATCTTAGTAAAGTCATAAAAAACAATAGATCAGACCAAAGACTATCAAGACAATGAGTATTAGGCAAGTGAGAATGGGCCTGTCAACCCGGTTCTTGCCTGACTCTCCTTCTATCCCTCCGTGGGGAAGGGGTATGCCAAATGGGAGAGATACGAGGGGTGGGCGTTGAGGTGATGGGGCATCCGCCAAGCCTAATTTGGCCAAGATTGCTCTACCTTCGGGAGGGGATGTAGCGATATATGTGCTCCCATTGTGTGGAACTATCAGCTTAAAAGGGAAGCCCCACTTGTAGCGGATACGAGCAGAGAACAGGGCAGTTGTAACTTCTTTCATTTTTCTACGCCTCTCCAACGTGGCCGGAGAAACATCAGGATAGATTTGTAAGACCGAGCCTTCAAAGGAGATCGTTGGAGTATTGCGAGCAGCTCTGAGTATTTCTTCCTTGGTCAGAAAATCCTTCATGCACAGGACAATATCCCTAGGCGGCTTGTCAGCAGGAGGTTTAGGGCGTAGGGCTCTGTGGATGCGGTCACAAGCAAAAGATCCAGGGTCACGATCTGGAAGGAGTGACTTGAATAACTTGATTATAATTAATGAAAGATCCGACATAGACTCCGGGATTCCCCTGATTCGCAGATTATTCCTGCGATTGCGATTATCAAGATCCTCAACCTGCGCCTGCAGTTGTGAAAAGGCCGTTTGTAAATGGTCATGCTCTCTGGAAAGTTCACCATAGGCCAGGCTAAGTTCATCGTGTTTGGTTTCCAAGCGGTCTGTCCTAGAGCCCAGCGTGGCTATTTCCTGAGAGAGAACATTAGTGCTTTTATGCAATTCTGATTGAAATTTGGCGGCTAGTTTGGCGTACATAGATTCCAAGCCGGACTCCAAGTCCCCTTTTGTGAGTTGTTGTGTATTTTCGCTGATCAAGGCCGATAAGGGAACGGTGGTGTCCCGTGCTGGATCGGACAGGGATGCTTGCTCTGTATTGACTGGAGACATGCCGCAAATCTCGTGAGCCTTAAGGAGGTATGTCGTGAGGGACTTCTGAGCTTGTCCCTTTTTTTTCTTGGTGGACGGCATACAAAGAATCTCCCGGGGGTGATCAACTGAAAATTGGAAAATGAATGGAGATTATAACCCTAGGGGACCTATAGCGCCCAATATAGGTTCAGGGTTGTAGTTACATGGATGCTGTCAAACCCATCTGCATAACATTATATTGTAAAAATATTCAGCAAGCCTTGAAAGGGTAGATAGAACATAAGTCACAGCAACCAGCAAAAATTTCACTCCGGACAGGATGATAGCACCAGATCCCAACTCAGGACACGAGAGGGATGGGTGGGAAGCAGGAAGCAGAGGACCTCTGATTCTGAGCACAGGGCCCCGCAGGGAGATACCCCCTGGGGCAGTATCAAGGCCCCAGTAGGCCTCTGAGCCCAGCAAGGGCCACAGACAGAGAAGATGATGGGCTCTGGGGCTATTAATGTGAGGCCCACTCCCCAAATCACTGTGGGGAGATCATAATATCAGGATGCCACCTGTACCCCCCACTCACTGTGATCAGGCAAAAGGAGGCCTCTGGCAGATGGTGTAGGCCGTAATCGTCGCCGCCGCCGCGGGGAGCAGCAACACTCAGCGACGTCCCTCTCTCAGCCTCTGTTATGCAGAGGACGCTGCAGACGTCCTCGGGTGATCCCCCACAGCCCGGATGGCAGCGGATGCGGATAGGAGGTGCCGGAGCCCCGGCCCATGCGGCCACACCAGGCCGCGAACGTCCGCCGCCACGAAGGGCGGAAATATCGCCCGGATTCTACCTCCCAGGTATCCGGGATGATACCAGGGCCCTCCGCTGCTCCACTGTGGTCCGCTGCTGTACGGATGGTAGCGGATTCCGGAATATGGTGCCGGAGCTCCGGATTATGCGGCCGCTCCGGTCGCTATCTTGGACACGCCCCCCCTATCATGGTATTCTTTCAGCATATTGATGTGGACCGTGCACTGCTGGCAGTCCCGAACATCTAGACTAATGACATAACTGGTCTCATCTAGTTTATGAAGGACCTTGTAGGGCCCTTCCCAGGTGTGCTGAAGCTTATTCTGGGGATGGGGGACTATCTTAAGGACCTGTTGACCCTCGGTGAACTTGCATCCATGTGCCCTGCGGTCGTACTACACTGTCAGTAATGGACTCGCCAATGGTGGTGGGACTCACCTGCCTTGTGGGCTGCAGTACCAAGGCTGGCCAGAGGGTGCTCTCAGCAGCCAGAATCTCACTCCTGCAATCAGGCCATCACCTGAGGCTGATTGCAGGAGGTGTATTTAAGAAGGACCAGGCCTGTGATCAGTGCCTTGGTGTATGTTTCCCATGAGCCCCTGTACCTGCATCCTGTCTGCTTCCTGCCTGATCCTGCTTTGATCCTGACTCTGAACGAACTCCACCTGTCCTGACTGCGGCTATTCCTGACCACTCTTCCGCTCGCTCCTGGTACCCTGTTTTCCCGTTAGCTACCGACCCGGCACGCCTGACTACGTTGTGCTCCATATATATATATATATATATATATATATATATATATATATCAGTTTAGGTTTGGGTTTGTTTCACCTTGTTGTATGTATTTGTGTTAGTTTTGGGTTTGTGTTGTCCTTAATAAATTATCTTGTTTACACGCTATACCTGAAGTTTGTGTTTCCCTGTGTCGGTCCACACAAATCTGGTCATTCCCGGAGCCCTGACATTACACCAAGACCATTCCTGACCAGAAGTGGCTGCACAGGGAAGCCATCTTGGCTTGTTGTTGGGAAGGATGCATCCTGAGGAGGTTATATACTTGTATCTGCTTGTCTTAGATGACAGAGAATATGCCTATCAGACTCTGAAGGAGTATACCAGGGATCAGCTGCTAGAGTGCATACGGCTTGCTCATTCCCTAGTAGATCAGAGCATGGAGTTCTCTGAGGTGCAACCATTGATTCAGGCTTGTGTTGAGTTGACTTCATCTAATACCCCTGAAAGCAAGAATGACTTTCTTCCACCATTCAGTGTGGCTCAAATAGAATCACTGGTATGGTTGTTGGAGGATGATCCGGATTGCTTCTGAGAACATTATTCAGCATGTTCACCACATGTGCTAGTGGAGTGTATAAACGCAGTGCAGTCTTTGGTCAGACAGGCTATGTGTAAGCTGAGATTTGTTCAACCAATACTACAGTCCTGGTCAGACTTGTTACACCCAGCCTCAGTCAGCTTGCAACAAACCCATCTTGCTTCTAATCATTCCTCTGCTCAAAGCTCTATTCCCGACAGCACCCCCAGTGACAGCCCAATATACCCTACTAGCTACCACATGTCAGTCCCCTGCTCCCACTCTGTTATGATCCACCAGGTGGTGCCTCAGGCTGCCAACTGTCAGACCTACTCAGAGCGTGGGGTCTAAGCCCGGGCTGTGCTTTCACCAGGGCCCCTGATGGTGGGGATGGACTTGAAACAGTCCCGGGCCAGGTCACGACCTCCGAGCAGGCCCACCAGTGGCTGAGGAGACCTCCGGGGACAGGTACCGGGAGAGCCAGATGTGAAGAGGATGGTGGCCCCAGCAGGGTAGTAACGGATCGTGGGCCCGTGAGGGTAAGCGGGGTACAGAATCGGTGGGCAAAGAATAATCGGGTCACACGCAGGGTCAGCAGGGCAAGTCAGTCCGTAGAATGGTCAGGGCAATCCGGGTCAAACGCAGGAGCAGGCAGAGTAGTCAGGACAATCCGGGTCAATCACAGGAGCAGGCAGAATAGTCAGGGCAATCCGGGTCAATCACAGGGGCAGGCAGCGTAGTCAGGGTCAATCAGGGTCACTAGACAGGTGCAGGAACTCAGGATCACAGAAAGACCTTGCGGCAATCTGTGACAGTGCAGGGCATCTTTAAATAGTGCGCACTGCACTGTCATTGGCCGGCTAGGACGCGCTCCCGGCTGTCATTGGATGCCTGAGGTGCGCTTGCGGCTCCTACTGCGCATGCGCGGCGTCCTGTCAGCCGCGGCTCGCCGGGACCTAGTGCCTGTGTCCCGGCGCGATCTGCCGCCAATGCGCATGCGCGGGGGATCCGGGATCATGGAGCCGCGATCCCTGACACTGCCCCCCCCCCCCCCAATGGGCACCCTCCGGGAGCCCCACTGATCTCTCCACCGCGGGTGACTATGACAAAATTCCCGGATGAGCCTGGGTGCGTGAATGTTCTGGGCGGGCTCCCATGAGTTCTCCTCAGGGCCATAACCCTTCCATTTTATCAGGAACTGTGTCTGGCCCCCCCTCTTTCGGCAACTGAGGATAGTCTCCACTTCATATTCCTCCTGGTCACCTATGGTGACTGCCTCGGGAGGTCCGGATTCACGGTCCGGGAAGGGATCTGGTCTGGATGGCTTTAGGAGAGACACATGGAACACAGGATGTATCTTGAAGGTCCGCGGAAGCTCGAGTTCGTAGGCCACCTCGTTGATTACTCGTCTTACCGGAAATGGGCCAATGTACTTGGGTCCCAGCTTCCTTGAAGGGCACAGCATCTTCAAGTTGGTCGTTGCCAGCCAAACCTGATCCCCTGGCTGAAGCAGTAATTCTCCTCTTCTCTTTCTGTCGAACGCCCTTTTACTGTCCACTTGGGCTTTAGCGATGGCTTCCTGAATCATTTTGTTATTGACAGAAAAGAAGTTCAAGATGTCTTGAGACGCCGGTACTGGATTCTCAGGCATTAGATCAGGGAGGAATGTGGGATGATACCCGTAATTGGAGAAGAACGGGGATTGACCCGTAGCTGAGTGACTCGAGTTGTTGTATGAGAATTCTGCGGAAGGCAACAAGGACAGCCAGTCATCCTGAAGGTAGGATGTGTAGCACCGTAAATACTGTTCCAGCGTCTGGTTGGTCCTCTCAGTTTGGCCGTTGGTCTCTGGATGGTAGGCGGATGAAAGCAACAGCTTGATTCCCAGCGATTTACATAAGGCGTTCCAGAACCTGGAGGTGAATTGGACCCCTCGATCTGACACTATATCTTCAGGAACCCCATGAAGCCTCACCACTTCCTTGATGAAGATCCGTGCCGTTTCCGGTGCCGATGGGGTCTTCTCCAGGGGCACGAAATGTGCCATCTTTGAGAAGCGGTCGACGATCACCATTATTGCAGTGTAGCCTTGGGATGGTGGGAGTTCGACCACGAAATCCATGGCTATCATTTGCCAGGCCCGTTTGGGTATGGGTCATGGACGTAACAATCCCCATGCCCTGCTCCTGGAGGGCTTGTTTCTTTGACAGGTGGGACAAGTCCGGATGTAACGCTCACAATCCTTGATCATGTCCGGCCACCAGAACGAGCGCCGTAGTAGTTCCAGAGTTTTCGTTACCCCGAAGTGGCCCGCCATTGGATGGTCGTGGCAGTGCCCTAGGACCAAGGTTCGCACTTCTTCTGGGACCATGATCCGGTCTTCCTTCCAAAATAGCCCATCATGGCTCTGGAGGGGTGACCCAGTCGGAGCTGGTAGTCCTACAGAAGCATCGAGAAGCCGGGAGCGAAGTTCCGTTTGTAGCGCGAGGAAGCTTCCAGAAGGTAAGATGGTGTCAGGTACCACGACGTTGTCGGGGTCCTCAAACATGCGGGACAAAGTGTCTGGTTTGGTATTCTTAGTGCCGGGTCGGTACGTTATATGGAATGAGAATGGAGAAAAGAAAAGAGCCCATCTCGCTTGGCGAGGTCTCAGTCGTTTTGCCGTTCTTAAATACTCAAGGTTTTTGTGATCTGTGAATATTAGGATTGGGTGCGTGGCTCCTTCCAGTAAGTACCTCCATTCTTCTAGAGCGGTTTTAATGGCCAGGAGCTCCCGATCTCCAATGTCATAGTTACGTTCCGCCGGTGTCAACTTCCTGGAGAAGAACGCCACAGGATGCAGTAGTTCCTTGGTTCCATTCCTTTGGGACAAAACCGCTCCCACCGCGTTTTCGGAGGCGTCCACTTCCAAAACATATGGGAGAGAAGAATCTGGATGGCAGAGAATGGGAGCAGAGGTGAACAATCTTTTGAGCTTTTCGAATGCCGTCTGAGCTTCGGGAGTCCACTTAAAGCGAACCCCTTGTTTCGTCAGTTGCGTGATCGGGGAGACCAGACCGGAGAAGTTCCTAACAAACTTTCTGTAAAAGTTAGAAAAACCGATGAAACGCTGTACCCCCTTTTTGTCGGCGGGTATTGGCCAATCTAAGATCGCCGTGACTTTCTGGGGATCCATCGCGACCCCCGCAGAAGAGGGAACCAGTCCCAAGAACGTGATTTCGTGCTGTTCGAAACAGCACTTTTCTGCCTTTGCGTATAGCCCGTGTTGACGCAACCGTTCTAATACCCGTAACACGTGACCTCAATGAACCTCCAGTGAGGGGGAAAAAATTAGGATGTCATCCAAATAAACCACCACGAAAATATCGAGAAAATCACGAAAAACATCGTTGATAAAGTGCTGAAAGGTCACCGGAGCATTACAGAGCCCGAACGGCATCACCAAATATTCATAGTGACCGAATCTCGTACGGAACGCCGTCTTCCACTCATCCCCCTCCCTGATACGGACAAGGTTATAGGCCCCCCGCAGGTCTAATTTAGTAAATATCGTTGCCGATCTCAGTCTCTGGAGGAGCTCAGGGACTAGGGGTAAGGGATAGCGATTCTTTACCGTTATCTTGTTCAGATCACGGTAGTCTATGCAGGGCCGTAACGATTTGTCCTTCTTCTCTACGAAGAACAACCCGGCCCCGGCTGGGGATGTGGATGGACGAATGAATCCCTTCTGAAGGTTTTCGTCAATATATTCCCTCAGCACTCCCGATTCCGTTTCGGACAAGGGAAAGATACGGCCGAATGAGATTTCAGATCCGGGTAGGAGGTCTATGGGGCAATCGTAGGAACGGTGCGGAGGAAGAATGTCAGCTCCTCGCTTACTGAAGACGTCTAAGAAGTCATGGTAGGCCGGAGGAATAACCTGGGATAGATTGGTGTCGCCATCCAAGCACAGGAGGAACCGGGGAACCACGGATCTTGTGACGTGGCAGTGACTCACACAATAAGGTGAATGAAATTGAACTGTTCCCTTTTCCCAGTCAATCTGGGGGTTATGGGCCCTCAGCCAAGGGAGCCCCAGAATGACTGGAAAAAAGGGGGATGAAATGGCATCCAAACGGAGGAACTCCTGGTGATGGTCTGCCATTGTGGTGAAAATGGGTGGTGTCTCCTGGTCCACCACCCCTGATTTTATACGGGACCCATCTGCCAAGAAGATGTTGAACCCCCTTTCTTTGGTCTGGAGAGGGATCTTTTGCCGGTGGGCAAAAGTCAGATCGATGAAGCAACTACAGGCTCCTGAGTCAACGATTGCGGTCACCGACAATGTTGTAAAGACACAGGAATGGCCAGGTAACTCGACTGATCATCCCTTCCTGCAGGTAAAGTAAAAGAAACTGGCGTGGACTTACTCATTTTTGCAGGACAGGAGCGCACTTGGTGACCAGCTTCCCCGCAGTACAGACATAGGTTCTGTGATCGTCTCCTCTGACGTTCCTCGACCGATAAGTGGGAACGGGCCAGTCCCAGTTGCATGGGTTCCGGGTTGTCCCCTGTTTCCGTGCTTCACGGATGGTTCCCTGGGGCTGGAGCTGTATCTCTCGATGGAATCCATGCCACCTTTTGACCCTGGCTGCTCCTTTCAAGCCGACGTTCCCTTAGTCTACGGTCAATTTGAATGGCCAACTCAATCAGTTTTTCCAGGGAGTCAGGTAGGCCTACTCGTGCTAGTTCGTCTTTGAGAGACTCAGACAGCCCGATGCGGAACTGGTGACATAACGCCGCATCGTTCCATCTGGTGTCTCCCATGCAACGCCTAAAATCGGACGCGTACTCTTCGGCTGTCCGGCGGCCCTGCCGCAGAGAGTATAGGGTAGCCTCTGCGGAAGCAGCCCGCTGAGGGTCGTCATACAAAACGGCCATAGCCTGAAAGAACTCGGTCACGGAGTCAAGATGGGGGTCGTGCTTCTCCATCAGACGGTGAGCCCAATCCTGGGGCTCATCCTGTAGGAGAGAGACTATAAACCCCACCTTGACGGTCTCGGTGGTGAACGTGCGGGGCTGTAAGTCGAAGTACAGGGTGCAAGCGTTCCGGAAGGCTCGGAAGCGGCTCCGGTCACCACGGAATCGTTCCGGCAGGGGAACGCGGGGTTCAGGAGCTAGGGGTGTGGCAACCGCTCCGGATACCGGGGTAGCGGGAGGCTCTGCAGATGGAGGACTCTGAGCAGGGGGAGTCAAGGGGGCTAATGACTCCATGCGGTCCTCCAGTCGGGCGCAGCAACTGTGGAAATTCTGGAAGGCCTGGGTCAAAGTTGCCAGGTGCTGGCAAATATCCTCTAGGGACGCCGGTCCACTTCCTGGCTCTGTCATGGCCGCAAGGTACTGTTATGATCCACCAGGTGGAGGTCCACCAGAGAAGGTGTTCGTGATCCAGCCAGATGACCCAATCCAGGCTGATGACCCGGTGTTCGTGATCCAGCCTGATGGCCCGATCCAGCCTGATGACCCGATCCAGCCTGATGACCCGGTGTTCGTGATCCGGCCTGATGACCCGATCCAGCCTGATGATCCTACCCAGCCAGATGATCCTATCCAGGGTGATGGCCTGATGGCCCGCTACCCAGCCTGATGGCCCGCAACCCAGCCTGATGGCCCGATCCAGCCTGATGACCGGATCCAGCCTGATGACTCGGTGTTCGTGATCCAGCCTGATGACCCGATACAGCCTGATGACCCAATCCAGCCTGATGACCGGATCCAGCCTGATGACCCGGTGTTTGTGATCCAGCCCGATGACCCGATCCAGCATGATGACCCGGTGTTTGTGATCCAGCCTGATGACCTGATCCAGCCTGATGATCCTACCCAGCCTGATGATCCTATCCAGCGTGATGACCTGGTGCCCGCTACCCAGCCTGATGATCCTATCCAGCGTGATGACCTGGTGCCCGCTACCCAGCTTGATGGCCTGCTACCCAGCCTGATGGCCCGATCCAGCCTGATGACCCGATCCAGCCTGATGACCCGGTGTTCGTGATGCAGCCTGATGACCCGATCCAGCCTGATGACCCGATTTAGCCTGATGACCTGGTGTTTGTGATCCAGCCTGATGACCCGTCCAGCCTGATGATCATACCCAGGCTGATGATCCTATCCAGCGTGATGACCTGGTGCCCGCTACCCGGCCTTATGGCCCGATCCGGCCTGATGGCCCGATCCGGCCTGATGACCCGATCCGGCCTGATGACCCAATTCAGCCTGATGACCCGGTGTTCTTGATCCAGCCTGATGACCCGATCCAGCCTGATGACCCGATCCAGCCTGATGACCCAGTCCTGCCTGGTGCCTCGGTGCCCGTGGTCCGGCCTGGTGCCTCGGTGCCCGTGGTCCGGCCTGGTGCCTCGGTGCCCACTGTTCTACCAGATGACTTGGTGCCCACTGTCCAGCTTGGTGACTCGGTGCCCGCTGTCAAGCTTGGTGACTCGGTGCCCGCTGTCGTGCCAGATGACTCGGTGCCCTCTGTCGTGCCAGATGACTCGGTGCCCACTGTCGAGCTTGGTGACTCGGTGCCCACTGTCGTGCCAGGTGACTCGGTGCCCGCTGTCGTGCCAGGTGACTCGGTGCCCGCTGTCAAGCTTGGTGACTCGGTGCCCGCTGTCGTGCCAGATGACTCGGTGCCCGCTGTCGTGCCAGATGACTCTGTGCCCGCTGTCAAGCTTGGTGACTCGGTGCCCGCTGTCGTGCCAGATGACTCGGTGCCCGCTGTCGTGCCAGGTGACTCGGTGCCTGCTGTCGAGCTTGGTGACCCGGTGCCCACTGTTCTGCCCGATGACTCGGTGCCCGCTGCCTCGGATGATGGCCCGGTGCCCTCTGCTCTGCCTGATGTGCCTCTGCCCACTGCCCAGTCTGATGTGCCTCTGCCCAGCCTGATGTGCCTCTGCCCGCTGCCCAGCCTGATGTGCCTCTGCCCGCTGCCCAGCCTGATGTGCCTCCGTCCGCTACCCAGCCTGATGTGCCTCCGTCCACTGCCCAGCCTGATGTGCCTCTGCCCGCTGCCCAGTCTGATGTGCCAGCCCCTGATATCCAGCCAGTTACCTAACCCAGGCGGTGGAACATTTTGCCCAGCCATTCTGCTGACATACTGCATCCCAGAGCAGAGAGCATGGATGGGTCGGAGTTAATTGTAAGGTTTCAATCTCGGTCCATTTGTTAGGGGGGCGTCGGGTAGACCAGGAGATTAGGGATCGAAGATGAGTGGTATAGTAGTAGGTCACAATATCCGGTGCTCCTAAGCCTCCCCTAGAGCGCAAAGAAAGAAGTACAGTGCGTGCAATTCTATGTTGTTTGTTATGCCAAATAAAACGTAAGAGAGATTTTTGAATGGAGTGCAGCTTGGACATAGGGATGGGGATGGGAAGAGTTGGAAATAGATACAAACGTTTGGGCAGTATGGTCATTTTTATAACATTAATACGGCCAAGAAAGGAAATGGGTAAGGTGTCCCAAACTTTTAGGGAACGGGAAATGGCAACAAATAGAGGGGGAAAGTTAGCCTCATATATGGAATGGTAGGAAGAAGTAAGGTTGGTACCCAAATAGAGAATTAGGAAAGAAAAGGTTCAGAGTCAGAGAGGTGTGATCGGACCATGTAATAGAATTTATTTCAGATGAAACTAAAAGAGGGAGTAAAGGGGCAGAGATGAAGAAGTGGTCCAAGTGGGAGAAACTGCGATGTGGGGTGGAATAGAAACTAAACTGTTTATGAAGGAGATGTTTGAACCGCCAAGTATCAAAGACGATGTTCCCTTATCAATTTGCAAAAAGATTTTGAAGAGGAACATTGCCGCTTCGAGGGGGTGAATTAAAAAAGTACCTTCCTATCCTTGTGGGGGGACATAATTAAATTAAAGTCACCTCCAATGATCATATGTGGTGCGGTAAAGGCATTCAATTTGGCAAGTGTTTGGTAGAGGAACTGTAGTTGACCCGTGTTCGGGGCATACAAGTTTAACAGGATAAGGGGAGAACCAGCAAACATACATTCCAAAATGATATAACGATCCCGTGGGTTGACCTTGGAGGAAATGACCCAAAGGGAGCAGTGTGTCAGGCTTAAAATAGCCACTCCGACCTTCCCAGTGGGATCGAAAGCCGAGTAGGATTAGGAAAAAAACCTTGACGAAAAGAGCCAGTCAATTTAAAATGAGTTTCCTGGATGAAAATAATGTCTGCTCCTGAGGATCGGAATTCCTTCAAAGCCATCCACCATTTTTGGATGGAGTTAAGACCTTTGGCATTGCATGATAATAACTAGAGATGAGCGAATTGTTCAAAAATTCGATTTGGCTGATTCTCCGAATTTGTGGAATAAATTTGATTCGAGTCGAATATATTCGCCGCGAATTTAACTTATAAAAAGGGTGTTTCTAGGCTTCAGAGAGCCTTTATATTAGTGCAGAACACTGTACCTTTAATTTAAATGCCCTTGGAGTCTGCTGGGGAAGAGAAATAATACTGTCAGTCAGTATGACATGCAGATGAGTGCCGTCGATCTTAGAATCACCGCACACTTCACTCATTTGGGCAGTCACGGGGCCAAAACCAGAGTGTGGAGCCACAGTGTGGCGGTGGAGGCAGCAGCAATGGGAGGCCATACAGCACCCTATGACAAAATGGAACCCACCAGCAGTGTGAGACCTGAAAGTGGCACATGGCAGAGTGTGGCGATGGAGACAGCAGCAATGGGAGGCCGTACAGGGACCCATGACACACTCTGGACCTGGCAGCAGCATGAGGAGGCGGTACAGGGGCCCATGACAGATTACGGGCCTGGCAGCAGCATGAGGAGTCGGTACGGGGGCCCATGGCAGATTACGGGCCTGGCAGCAGCATGAGGAGGCGGTACAGGGGCCCATGGCAGAGTGGCGGAGCGTAAGCAGCTAAAATTGAAGGCCATACAGAGGCCTATGTTAAAAAGTCCCCCCAGCAGCAGCGTGGGGAGACGACTGCCCCTGTACCGCCTCCTGTTGCTGCTGCCAGGTCCAGAGTGTGTCATGGGTCCCTGTACGGCCTCCCATTGCTGCTGACTTCATCGCCAGACTCTGCCATGTGCCACTTTCAGGTCTCCTTACACTGTTGGTGGGTTCCATTTTGTGATAGGGTGCTGTATGGCCTTCCATTGCTGCTGCCTCCACCGCCACCCTGCGCCATGTGCCTCTGTCGTCTGCTCACGCTGCTGACGGCTTCCGCTTTTTAACCGAGGCCTGTGTTTGGCTTCCGAATACTGCTGCATCCACCGCCACCCTGCGCCATGTGTCTCTGTCGTCTGCTCACGCTGCTGACGGCTTCCGCTTTTTAACCTAGGCCTGTGTATGGCTTCAGAATAATGCTGCCTACACCGCCACCCTGCGCCATGTGCCTCTGTCGTCTGCTCACGCTGCTGCCAGGTCCATACTGATTCATGGCCCCCTGTACCGGCTCCTCATGAACGTGGTTCAGTGGGTTTGCATCACTTAACGGCAAATCGTTGACAAACGCTGGGACGTTCAGTGTTGTGCGCATTAAGCCAGACACCAAAGGGCAGCACAGACCTGTTATTACTCGCTCAAGCATGGCTGAACAAAACCAGTCTCTACCACAAATTGGACCCAGACCTGCCCAGGGTCTCGTAAGTAGATTGCACAGAGGAGTAGAGTTCGTTATTGGAATTAACTGTGAGGGACTTTTAAACCTAGGCCTGTGTATGGCCTTCAATTGAAGCTGCTTCTGCTCCGCCACTCTGCCATTGGACTCTTGATAGTCGTCTCCCCACGCTGCTGCTGGGGGGACTTTTTAACATAGGCCTCTGTATGGCCTTCAATTTTAGCTGCTTACGCTCCGCCACTCTGCCATGGGCCCCTGTACCGCCTCCTCATGCTGCTGCCAGGCCCGTAATCTGCCATGGGCCCCCGTACCGACTCCTCATGCTGCTGCCAGGCCCGTAATCTGTCATGGGCCCCTGTACCGCCTCCTCATGCTGCTGCCAGGTCCAGAGTGTGTCATGGGTCCCCATTGCTGCTGTCTCCATCGCCACACTCTGCCATGGCCCACTTTCAGGTCTCCTCACACTGCTGGTGGGTTCCATTTTGTCATAGGGTGCTGTATGGCCTCCCATTGCTGCTGCCTCCACCGCCACACTGTGGCTCCACACTCTGGTTTTGGCCCTGTGACTGCCCAAATGAGTGAAGTGTGCAGTGATTCTAAGATCGACGGCACTCATCTGCATGTCATACTGACTGACAGTATTATTTCTCTTCCCCAGCAGACTCCAAGGGCATTTAAATTAAAGGTACAGTGTTCTGCACTAATATAAAGGCTCTCTGAAGCCTAGAAACACCCTTTTTATAAGTTAAATTTGCAGCGAATATATTCGGCTCAAAGCGAATTTATTCCGCAAATTCGGCGAATCAGCCGAACCAAATTTTTGAATAATTCGCTCATCTCTAATCATATATTATGATTTTGATTAATTTGTAATATATTCTAATTTATTTTTAATTTATTTACAAGTCACAGTAATTAATTTGATATAATATTATTTATGTATCAACTTAAGCACCTTTTAGTGTATTTATAAGTGTGAGATCATTTATAACTAAGGATTTTGCAAATAGGAGCGCGGCACTATAAATTAATTTATACAATTGAACAATAGGAACACAATTAAGTGGGGTTGTGTAAGTGCCAGCGAACCTTGCACACCATACAATAGATAATTACTAATAGCTTACTGAATACCTCATTCATAATAGCTCACAAGTATTCACTTTTTATACTACAATTTTTATGGCACATAGTACTCGCGCAGCGATTTTTCAAAAGCAATTTAAAAAAAAAAATACACTTAAACACAATATATTGGCCAATTGTTTGGTAAAATATAAAAGATAATGGTATGCTGAGTAAATAGATACCAAACATGACATGCTTTAAAACTGCGCATGCCCCGTTCAATGGCAACAAACTGCAAACATTTTTAATATCCATAGGCAGCTCTTTAAAAGCCTTTAAAAGCCACCATGTTAGATTTACAGAGGAGGTCTAGTGTTAGAATTACTGCCCTTGAGCTGATGTTCACGGCAATACCTCACATGCATGGTGCAACCGCTGTTTACATAACGGCACAGGTCAAGGCTTGTGCACACAGGTGTGCGCGCATGGGAGGGGCAATTTTTTTTATTTTTTTAAAGTAATTTTGATTTTTTTAAAATTATTTTTACATTGTTCCTTTCTTCTTTTTTTTTTTTATCACTTTTAATGCTATAATAGGGAATGAAAATAACCCCTATAACTTCAATGGGCATTGTCATATATTCTTTTTTGAGAAATCTGGGGTCTATCAGACTCTGGATATCTCCTCTATCCTTACATTATCTAATCAAACCAAAATCGGTGTGATCAGATGCTTTCCCAATTTAAAAATGGCGATGTTTATATCCTGCGAAACTGAAGTGATGAAATGCTTGTAGCTTCTGAATTCTTGGACTATAGAGATGATTGGCACCATTCTGGTCTCCAATCAGCTCTATGGTCAGCTGGCAGAAACACCAGCTGCATTCTCAGGTTCCCCTGATGGCACGGGACTGCCCGAGAAGGCCGTGGAAGGCAGCAGGGGAGGGGGGACATCATCTTCCACTGCTTGTAAAAGCAATCTTGCAGCTAATTAGCCACTAGGATTGCTTTTACATGAAAGCCGATCACCGGCTGAAAAAAACAACACCAGGATGATGCCTGCAGCTGTAGGCATCATCCTGGTATAACCATTCAAATCCAGTAATGTACCAGTACATCGCTGGTCCTTGTTGAGTATATATGCTATGTTCTTTTTTTTTTTGTATGCAGCCTGTGGACTGAATGAAAAAATGAGAAGAAATCTCTGCCAGAAAAAGTGTGTGGTATGCCCACCATTAGAATATACCGCCCTGCATCCACCCACTTCTAATGGTGGGCACACATTAGGTCACACTTTGCCACAAGTGCCGGTTCCAAAATTGAATAAATGTCTAAATAGTGGCACGCTTGAATAAAAATTGTGCACATATAAGTGGTACCCCATATGGAGAAATGATGACACCAAGTCCCAAACTATCTTGCCACTACTCCCCATGTAGTCTGGGCATCCAGGGGCTCCATGTGACTATCTTCTCCCTCGCAAATCCAAAACTTATAAGTATAGCCTGTTGCCCTCTCACAAGTCTTCTACATCTTGACCCCATATCTGGCACGCTTGCTGGGGAGAAATTGTTTGAATGCAAGGCGGCCAGAAAAATTAATAAGGGACTCATCAACGCAGATGTTTTGCCGGGGAGTATAGACATCTGCAAATTTTAGGTTAAGGTGATTTGCGAGGGGCTGAATTTTGTGGAGCCGGTCAAATTCAGGGTTACCTCGAGGATGACAGAGTGTATTGTCGCTGAAATGCATAAAACACATTATACTCTCATATCTATGCCTGGCCATGGCAGCCGAGAACACGGCATATGATGAATCGTGTCTGCGGACCAATACAACCGCAATTCATTTCTTTTAGTAATGCCCATGTTGAGGGTTAGGCCCAAAAAAAATTTAAATTTGAAAACCGTAATGAGTTTCCATGCGACTGGTCTGGCAAAGTTTGAATTTGGGTTGGCGGCAATAAATTGTTGTGCATATAAACTGCTTTGATCCACAATCAACGCATACAGATATTCCGTGAAAAACAGCTCCAAAAATCAAGGAGGTATGTGAAAGACCAGGATGTACTAGACCGCTGGTAGTCGTCAGTTCACCAAAAGGTAGAGCGGCACTAGTACTGGCACTCTGCTGCATATGAGAGTCATCAAAATTTACCGGCAAGTGCTAACAGAGATCAGGCCTGATTCTGCGAACACTGCGGTTTTGTGTGCAATGTATCAAGTGACAGTGACCTACTGACACTGCACTTGCGGGGGGAGAAGGGGGGGTAAGCGTAGGGGCTAAACGCAGGTGTTGGCAGGTGCAGGGGCTGATCCCGCTAACGCTGTGTTTTTGGGGATGCTATACTAATGTGAACGCTGGTATAGTGCTGATCTGATCAAAGATATTGACCCGTTCAGACACTATACTAGCAATGGAGGTTTATTGTACATGAGCATGCTCCTGGCAATCAAGGGGTTAAATGTGATGACTGGTGTACTGACGGGCAATCTGACGCTATCTGGGAGGGGCGTGAAAACCACGGGAGCGTGAATCACGTATATATATATATATATATATATATATATATATATATATATATATGTGATTTTGCGTACCCATGCCACCCTGTAGCAGTATTTCTGCTGTAGGGTGGTCAGGAAGCGGTTACAGAAGAGGTTTGTGTTATGGTGCTGCGTTACTTTAACTGACAATAGCGCGGTCATGCAACACTGCACCCAAATTAAATTTACATCCTTTTTTCCCACAAATTGAGCTTTCTTTAGGTGGTATTTGATCGCCTGTGCGTTTTTAATTTTTTGCTCTATAAAAAAAAAGGCTGACAATTTTGAGAAAAAAAAACAATATTTTGGACTTTTTGCTATAAATCATGTCCAGTAAAAAAAATAAAAAAATCAAATTTTGTCACAAATTTCATCCAAAATGCATTCTGCTAAAAAAAATCCCAATACGTGTAAATTAATTGGTTTACATGAAAGTTATAGTGTTTACAAATGGCGGGAAAGATACTGGGATTTTTAATTTTTATTTATACTAATAATGGCGGCGATCAGCGACATATGGCGGCGATCAGCGACATATGGCGGCGATCAGCGACTTATGGCAGGACTGCGGGACTGCGGCGGACATTTTGACACTGGGGGGGAACTGACTTGGGGTCACCAATACAGTGATCAGGGAAAAAAATCCCACTGACACTGTACTAATGGCACTGGGGAGGAAGGGGTTAACATTTTTTTTCACTGAAAGGGTTAGGGGAGTGTTTTACTAGGGGGCGGGGGTGTGTGCTGGACGGGGGCAGGCTGATCGAGAGAGAGAAACTCTTCTCTCCCTCTTCAGCTTGTCACGAGCTGTCAGGGAACTGACAGATAGCAAGGCTGTGTGTAAACAATGCAGCCCTGCTCTCTGTCAGCAATCACCGCTAATCCCGGGGAAACGGACGGTAATCACCAGCTGTGACCCGGCGGCTGACACCCGCTGCTGACACCCGCGGGACAGGTAGGGCGGGCGCGTGCCTCGCGTGCGCCCCCTACCTGTTTTGCAAAACTATGTTTTAAAACGTGGTTTTGCCCAGCCGTGCCGCCCTGCAACCGTTTTAATGCGGTGGCTGGGCGGCAAGTGGTTAACATAAGAGCTTGTTAATATATAGGTCAGTATACAATATATCTATATCGACTTATCTATTATACTCTTTGTATCTGTTGGTTTGCAATATATACTTGATATAATGTTATATCCCTTCTTGATCTGTATTGCAGTTTAAATCCATTGCCCGTCTGTGAAACGGGAGGCAACATGTTGTGTCTATGTTTGGACTGTGATTCATAGTTGTACATGCTTTGATATGCCTTTTTTCTTCTAATAATATTTTTGTAAAAAAAAAAATTCTCCCAACTCATGAAATAGTGGTGTTGGAGAACTATTTACATAGTTCTGTTATTTTAATGAGTAGATTGGAAAAGTTGATCTTAAAAGTGTTTGAGTGGGAAGATGTTAATTTTCTTCCTACTTATGTAATTTGTGATGATGTGGCCCATGAGAAGGGGGAGATTGATGAAATTTGTTTATGTAGTTTAGGTGGGATTGCTATCTAATTGCGTCTAATGAGATGAGCAGAGATGGTGTTTGTGTGTAATTTGCCCATTGAGCTAAATTTATGAATCTACGTTTGCCATCTGGTGCTTGACATCTGTTGATAAATCCAACCTGATCTGAATTAATTAGTTTTGGTAATAATTATTGAAGTCGTTTGGCTAGTAGTTTGGCATAAATCTTCGTATCTGTATTTAAAAGTGATATAGGTCTAAAGTTGGCTGGTGATGTGGGAGGTTTGCCTGGTTTTGGCAGTGAAAATAAGGGCTTCTAATGTTTCTTTTGGGATATTTTCAGATGTTGTGAATTTATTAACAAATTTATGTAGATATTGGATAAGGGTTGGAGCAAAGGCTTTGTAATATTCATTCGTATAACCGTCTGGTGATTTATGAGAAGGGAGATCATGAATTATTTTATTAATTTCAGAGGTGGTGAAGGGTTGTGATAAGGAGTCTAGTTGTTCTGTGGAGATGTTAGGAAGTTGTAGTGATTCCAGAAACGTATTGATTTGGTTATCAGTAGGAGGTGTAAATTCTTGAGCGTTTTTTATGTTATATAGTGTTGCATAGTATCTGCTAAAATCATTGGCTATATCTAGTGGATTGATAAGTTTTCCCTTAGATGGGTCTTTTAGATATGCAATTTTTTATTTGGATTGATATCGCTTAAATTGTTTTGCAAAATGTGGTCCTGCTTTATTTGCCTGCGTGTATGATATAAATGTAAATTTTTTTATCATAAAGTCATATTGCTCCATTAGTTGAAGCCTTAGTTACTCTCGTAGAGAGCGTATCTGAGATAAAATCATTTGGTCTGGGTTTTGTTTGTGTTGTGATTCCAGGAGTTTAATTTGCGATAATATGTCTGTAATTGTTTTAGCTTTCCTTTTTTTTCGTAAGCCCCTAATTTGATGAGTATTCCTCTCATGTATGTCTTGTGTGCATTCCACAGAACAAAATCATCAACCTCTGTATTGTTATTGATATGGAAATAGGAGAGTAATTCCTTCTCTATTTGAGATTTATAATGTTGGTTTGTAATTAGGGCTGAGTTTAGTCTCCATACAGAGAGGTTGTTGGGGTACGGTGTTGTAAAAATTTCTGATGTGAGAGGGGCATGGTCTGACCATGTGATGGATTTTGGTTCTAGATGTTTGCTATAAAGATCCTTTATCTGTTAAAAATAAATCAATCCGTGAGTATGAATTTTGGGAGTGAGAAAAGTATGTATAGTCTTTTTCGTCACCATGGAGACATCTCCATGTATCATATAGATCTTCTGATTCTATAAATGATGTTAGAGTATGTGATTTTCTGTGTAGTTTGTTCGTGGAGTCTATGTTTGTATCTATTACCTCATTAAAATCTCTGCAAATGATTAAAGCTCCTTGTCTTAGCAGTTTAATTTTGTTTGATAAGCATTGGAAGAAGGTTTTATGTCTTTTGTTTGGTGCATACACATTTGCCAATGTCATTAAGAAATTGTCGATATGTGCAACTAAGATAATATATCTACCGTGTGTGTTTGAGAATATTGATTGAATTTGTATAGCTATTGTGTCTTTTATTGCAATCATTACTCCTTTGTTTTTTTTATTAGCATTTGCAAAAAAGTATTGTGTGAATATGCTATGTTTGCATGTAGGTGGGTTAGTCTTGTTAAAGTGTGTTTCTTGTACACACAGTATATCACATTTGGTTTTTAAAGATTCTCTCCATAGAGATGTGCGTTTTTAAGTACTATTAAGTCCTTTAACATTAAAGGACGTTATGATGACCATTTTTGAGTTTTATATAATTGATCTAAAGTAGCTAGTATTGTAGTTATAAGTTGTAGGTACCAAGCACAGCACTGATCATCCCCCCATGCTCTGAAGGGTATCTGGTTTTTGAGATGTATGTAGAATGTGTGGAGAATGTAATAAGCATAGTAAGAATATAAAAGAGTAAGAAGTATAAGAAAACATCAACAAAACAAAAACTTGTATGAGTGTGCATAGCAGACTCATTATCTGGTGGAGTGTGTAGTATACCTGAGAAGTATAGGGGCTAACTCTTCCCTGCTAATGCAGAAGTAGGCACTGAGACATCTCAATAGGGAAAAGATAAAAGAGACCCAGTGTTCAGGTTGTCGGGATTGTAACCCAGTCTGCGGATATTTTGGTATGCATTTCTTTACGCATATATTGTGGCTCTGGTGGTATAGCAATATTCCATGATGCCAAAATTTTTATCCCATCATTAGGAGTCAGAATTGGAATTAATTTCCCTTGAAAGTTGGCTTAGATTTTTGTGGGATATCCCCACTGATATCTTATTTTATGGGTTATTAGAGCTGATGTGATGCGTTTGAATTCTTTGCATTTTTGTGCGGTATAGGCTGATATGCCCGGAAATATAGCAAATTTTTCATATGGAGCTGGAAGTGTTTTAAGTTTTCTCATAGCTATCATGAATGCTTCCTTAGCATGTATTCTGGCAATAACGTCTCTAGGGACGGTTTCTGGCAGATGTTTAGGTTTCATCAGTCTAGAAGTATTTTCAGCAGTCTCCCCAGGTAGATGGATAACTCTGGTGGAATGACTGATTCAGGGATCTCTCTGATTTTAACGTTATTCCTCCTTGCCGGTCTTCCATGCCAGCCATTTTTTCTTAAATTTTTATGATTTCTTGTGATTGTGTTTCATAAGCATTCATCAAGGAATTGTGTGCTACAACACATTCCTGAATTTTCCTTTCTGCCGCATCTGTACGTTCTTCAATTTGGGTGACTTGTTTTTGAATAAAATGTACAGATTTTTGAAGATCAGATTGTATGTCTTTATGAAGGGACAATAGCATCTGTTTCAGTGTAATGGCTGTGACAGGGGAGTCTGAAGCTGGCAGCTCTGCCATTAAATGTATTGCTTCAGTCAGATCTGTTGTTTCTTTTTACTTACAGGAGCCTTTGTACATGGTGATAGGAGAGGAGAGGAGATGAAGCTGGTCTCTTGCTCTTTTCCTTCACTGGTGACAGAAGATAAGCTATGTCTGTGTCAGAGGCTGATGAGGATAGTGATGTTTCTTCCTGTTGCAGCTCTGACAGTTCCTGTGTGTTAGAGCCAGCACCATCTTGGCTGTCTGCTGTGTGAGGCTGTGAGAAGAACTCTGTGAGTTTCTTCGGTCCCTTGGGGATTTTCTTCCCCTTTTTCATCGCGGGTGGTTACTGGTCTGAAGTCTGTTGCTATTTATGTCACGGCTATCTCTGATGCCTGATGTCGTTTCGGGTTGCTATTACAGCAGGGTGTGTGAGGAGCTCCTGTCTCAAGCAGCCATCTTCCTGTGCTGCTCGGACACGCCCCCGAGTTTCCCTAATTTGATACCTAAGTATGTAATGTGACTTGTGGTTATTTTAAAGAGTGAATTATGGGCCCATGTAGGAGGGCATACATGGTATAATGGAAGAACTTCGCTTTTTGTGAAGATGATACGGAGACCCTACCAGTGTCGGAAGGCCATAAAAGTGGCATGTATATATGGCAAATCTAGGGTTGGATTAGATGTAAATATTAAAATATTGTTGGCAAACAATGCTAGACATAGATCTTGCTGTGCAATTTGAACTCCATGAAGTTGAGAATGAAACAATAAGAAGCGGGCTAAAGGTTCTAAAGCCAGATTAAAAAGCAAGGGGGATAAGGGACATCCCTGTCTTGTTCCTTTATGGAGATTTATAGGATGAGATATACATAGCCTGAATTAAATGCGTGAAAGGACCTGAAAAAACAAATTTTTGTAAAACTAGCTGAAGCCACTGAAAGCTGACATTGTCAAAGGCCTTTTCAGCATCAAGAGAAAAAAATCGCTAGATCTTGAAGAGGGTTAATTTGTGCTTGGTGCAGAACTGTTAAAACTTTGCATATGTTCGAGGTGTCCGAACGCCCTTGAATGAAGCCCGCTTGTGAGGGGTGGATAATGGAAGGCAGAATGGTGGCTAAGCAGCTTGCAATAATTTTAGAGAGAATTTTTACATCCAAATCTAAGAGGGATATCGGCCAGTATGAGCCCGGATCAGAAGGGTCTTTGTCTTTTTTTGCTATTAATTTGCTATTAATATGTGCTTGGAAAGCTGACGGTAGATATGCCCCTCCTTCCTGAATTGAATGAAAGACTGTCTGTAAAGTTGGAGAAAGGGTTTTGTCCATAAGTTTGTCAAGTTCGGAAGTGTATCTGACAGGACCAGGAGCCTTACCATTTGCTAGAGACTTTCTAGCCATTTAAATATCTAACTGCAAAATAGGGGCATTTAGAGATTGGAGTGCTATGGGATCTATTTGAGGGAGATTGACACTGTCTAGAAAGGAGGTGGCTTGTGAATGGTTAATGGGATCAGGGCCATATAAATTAGCATAGGAACTTTCCAGTATAGAAATTATTTCCTTCGGGGAGTGTTTTAGCATACCCTGGGAGTCTTTCAGGGAAGTGAATTGTGTAGGAGTAATAGGTTTACGGCACAGGTGGGTGAGCAATTTACCTGGCTTATTACCAAACTTATGTTAATATAAATCAAAGTAAGATTGATGTATAGATTATTGGGCAGCCGCCCATGTTTTGAATTGATGTTTAGCGTCCATCCAAGCTTTCCTGTGTTTATGTGTGCTAGAGTCAGCTAAATTTTTTTGAGTCTGTCGGAGTCAGTTACTAGCTTCAGTAAATTTGTGGGTGAGCTTTTTTTTATAAGCAGATGTAAAAGCAATAATTGTACCGCATAGGACCGGCTTCCCCGTTTCCCAGAATAAATTAGGGTTAGATAGGTGGGCCGCATTAGTGTCATGGAAATCCGCCCAAGTGTCCTGAAGCTGTCGCGACAACTCCTGGTTGTCTGCTAGAAACGAAGGGAACCACCATATTCTTTGATGTTGTGTATTGTTGAAATAGTTAAGGGATATGGAGATAGGAGAATGATCTGAAATAGCGATGTCGTGAATGTCAGACGATGTGACATGTTGTAACTTAGTAGAATTGCAGAAGATATAATCTATTCTAGAAAGGGAGTGGTGTACAGGAGATTAAAAGGTGAAATCCTTACCATCTAGGTGAGCTAAACGCCAGACATCAGTGAGTTGCATTGCTTCCGCAAAGTTACAAAGTGGTGTGGGTGCCGAATGGAACGCCTGGGAAGGGCCTTTACTATGATCGAGTGTTCTAGATTTACTGTATCCTCTTGGTCATTCATATATGAATTAAAATCTCTTCCGACCACCAGAGGTAGATGGAGGTATCTCGACAGCTTCGAGGACAGGTCCTGGAAAAATTGTTTAGATGGTGAATTTGGAGCATAAATATTAGTAAGGACCAGGGACTGAGAACCCACCTGAATATGGGCCACTAGGAATCTACCCGCATTGTCTGTGTTAATGGAGACAATCTCAGGAGGGAATCGTTTGTGTATAATGATAAGCACTCCTGCCATGTTATTAAGGGAGGGAGATCCTATGACTTGACCTACCCACAGTTTCTTCATATGATTGAAATCTGATTAAATCAGATGAGTTTCTTGGAGTAGGGCTACATCTGCCCTAAGTCGCCGAAGATGGCAAAGTATAGCCATACGTTTGTGAGGTGATCTCAAGACCTTAACATTCCATGAATAAATGCATATCATTGTGACAAAAATGTTGTGGTGTAAAAAATGGTAAAAGACTTACAATTTTGTGGAGTGGATCTGTCTAGTTGCATGTTACCATCGTTTCTCGGATATAATGAACTTGACTCCTGGGGGAGGGAATAATCTCCGGAAGGATATAAAGAAAAAGGACAGGAAAGGAGGAAAAAAGAATAGAGAGCAGTGACCCAACAGGGGCCTATCTGAAGATCAAAATAAACAGTAAACAGTAACAATATACTGGACTTCACATAAATCAGCATGCTGTCCCTATACTACGACCAGCGTGCAATAGCAGGAGAAGGGGCCTGCATCGGGGACATATTGGATTTGCTGAAAGCAAAGCCCCCTGACCATACTAATAAGACCAAGAAGGAAGGAACTCATCAAACCCAACAGCCATAACGGCACTTTGGTTAAAGCAAGGCACAAATTGCAACTGTAGAACAAGTGCACACAAATTCTACCAGGCAGTACAAAGTAGTACAACTCAAAACCATGTGAATTGCTACACTAATAACTAGTATTGCTGACCGTGGACAACCCTTGAGGTGAGGCCTAGAGGTTTGAAAGGCTTTTGAATAGATGATCAAGTCAGATAATTGGAGATGAGGAGATAACCTCAATGAGTCATTAAGTATGAACCATGTCAAGGCGGACAGGTTTTTGAAGAAGAGAAGTTGATGCGTTGCCATTTAGTAGGATCTTTGTGGGGACTTTGTTGGTCCCTGGGGCCCGGTGTTCAGGAAGGATGGTGCGGGGACGATATGCCATCAGTGGCCGTCAGGGTATCTTGTAGATATTGAGTAGCTTCCTCTGGATGGACAAAAGATTTTGTATCGCCAGAGGGTGTAGTGAATCGAAGAGTAGCCGGGTATGCAAGAGTAAATTTAAACCCTCCTTGGTAGAGCGTGGCACATATCTGCTGAAAAGCCTTATGCTTGCGGGAGACTTCCTGCAAGTAATCAGCGAATAAGAGCAGTTTATGACCTTCTATCTGTAGGGATCGAGAGTTGCGGAAAGAGTTAAGGATGGCCACTCAATTAGCATAATTAAGGTATTTGACAATCACTGAGCGCGGCATGCACTGTTCATTTGAGAGTGGCCCTAGGGGATGGGCTCTCTCTACCTGGCAGGAAGTAGTGAGTCCCAGGGCTGTGGGAATACGCACTGAACATAGCTCTGGAAGCGTCCCTGAATTATAAGATTCTGGCAGGCCCACAATGCGCAAATTATTTTTGCTTGAGCGATTTTCTAAGTCATCCAGTTTATCCAAAATGTTTTGGTGCATACGATTGGTTTGAAGTGCACCAGCATGTAACGATTGAACTTCATGTTCTAAGTCTGAAAGGCGTTGTTCCGCCTCAGATAAACATTTAGATTGGTCGCCCAAATCTTTTCTAAGCTGATTAATTCCTGTAGCAAATGCTTTATCCACAGCTTGTGTGACTGTAGGCAGTAAAATGGAGGTAACTGCTTGTGCAATCTTTTCATACAAGTCTGTGGGACTACAGGTGCCAGTAGTTGTGGTCAGGGCTGATAATAGTGTGTCAGTGTGAGCAGGCATACCTGTACCAACGCCCTTTCCTGGATCTGTGCCTGTGTCCATGCTGCAGCCTGTATCGGCGGCCATCTTGGCTGTAGGAGGGGGAGAGCTGTATCCCTCTACCCTCGTGACGGGGTCTGAGCCGGGCGGCACCTGCAAAAGATATTTCTCCATGGTGGAGGACAGAGGAACAATGTGTGGACCAGGGGGGAGCTCCTGTGTCTGTTTACAGAAGTCCCCGATGCAAATAACTGGCTTTAAAAGCCGGGATCCCAGGAGCCGCGGGTCCCGCGACTTACAGCATTGGCACCGGAACCAAAAGTAAGTGGCTTTCTACTTCTTTAGCTAACTGCAGTGAACTTGCATGGCGATTTTCTTCAACCCTTCTTACCAGAAGACGCTCCTGTCGAGGTGTTAACCTCCGTGTATGGTTGCAGTTCCATCTTTGTTAAATTTTTTTATAACTTTTACTACAGTATTCTGACTGATAAGTAAAGCTTTGCTGATCTTCTTGTAGCCTTCACCTTTCTTGTGTAAAGAAATGATTTTCTTTCTCAGGCCTTGTGATATTTCTCTTCCATGTGGTGCCATTGCTGACAGCATGACATGGGCGGGGTTTTCTTTGTTAAGTAACACCCTTTTATAATCAACTATCTGCTGGACATCTGTTTAATGAATAATTAGATTCACCTGGAGTTGAATTCTTGTTAATTAGGATTTTATTGACTAAAATTAAGCTTTGCTTCTAATGCAGGCCATAGACGGGGAGAAAAACGGACAATTTTTCTTTAAAAAAACGAAAAATCGGTCGTTCAAGCGGCCAACGTTACCAGCAATGGTTAAAAAAATCGGCCGATTTTCATCCCGTCTACAGCCGGCAAAATGTGTCCCTGCAGAGAGCTCTGCTATTTCTTTGACAGTTCTTTGACATTTACAGCGGTTGCAACAATGTATCTATTTGTATCCATTTAGGATACAGATGTTTTTATTCTGAAACAAATAGATACAATGTTGCAACCGCTGTACATGTCAAGGAACTGTCAGAAGAAATAGCGGAGCTCTCTGCAGGGACACTTTTTGTCGGACTGGAATTCCTCTTATTTTTCATCCTCTTCTTCTTCTTCCTCTTCTTCTTCCTCTTCCTCTTCTTCATCCTCTTCCTCTTCTTCATCCTCTTCTTCTTCTTCATCCTCTTCTTCATCCTCTTCTTCATCCTCTTCTTCAAACTCTTCTTCTTCTTCATCCTCTTCTTCTTCCTCTTTTTCATCCTCTTCTTCTTCTTCTTCTTCTTCTTCTTCTTCTTCTTCTTCTTCTTCTTCATCATCCTCCTCTTCTTCATCCTCTTCTTCTTCATCATCCTCTTCTTCATCCTCTTCTTCATCCTCTTCTTCTTCTTCTCCTTCTTCATCATCATCCTCTTCTTCTTCATCCTCTTCTTCATCCTCTTCTTCTTCTTCATCATCATCCTTTTCTTCTTATTCTTCTTCATCATCATCATCATCATCATCCTCTTCTTCTTCTTCTTCTTCTTCTGCTTCTTCCTCTTCTTCATCCTCTTCTTCTTCTTCATCCTCTTCTTCTTCATCCTCTTCTTCTTCATCCTCTTCTTCTTCTTCTTCTTCATCATCATCCTCTTCTTCTTCTTCTTCATCCTCTTCTTCTTCTTCTTCTTCATCATCATCCTCTTCTTCATCCTCTTCTTCTTCTTCTTCTTCATCATCATCCTCTTCTTCTTCTTCTTCTTCTTCATCCTCTTCTTCATCCTCTTCTTCATCATTCTCTTCTTCATCCTCTTCTTCTTCATCATCCTCTTCTTCATCCTCTTCTTCATCATCATCCTCTTTTTCTTCCTCTTCTTCATCCTCTTCTTCTTCTTCTTCTTCTTCTTCTTCATCCTCTTCTTCTTCTTCTTCATCATCATCCTCTTCTTCTTCTTCATCCTCTTCCTCTTCTTCTTTTTGTCTTCCTCTTACAGGTCACTGCTCATGCGCAGATTTTTTTATCGGTAAAAAATCGGCCAATTTGCCCATCATTGCCGCGAAAATCGGCCGATTTTTTTCCAACTTTACCGATAAAAAAAATCTGCCAAAATACCGAAAAACGGCTGAACAAATAGCCCACAAACGATCAGAAAATCGGCCGATTTTATTTTTGGCCGAAAAATCGGCCGATTTTTGACCCATCTATGGCCCCCATAAGACTTTCACTGGGGTGTATTCATTTTTGCAACATGGTCTTGAATAAATTTGTTGGAAAAAATACTTTTTGTGTGTGCAAATTAACAAATCTTGTTTGCAATCAATGACTGGCATTTGTGGGAGGATTTTGTAGTATAGTGTCCCATAGAAAATGTGGATTCTGAAAGTAAAGTAAAGGTTTTCTGACAAATCTGTTGGGGTGTACTCATTTATGCTGAGCACTGTATTTACAGATCTAAGTAGCATTAAAATAAAAAATGTATTTTGTGGCATCTTCAGTGGGTGTTTTGAAGTTTGTAATCCAGGCCTGATATACTATATTGATAACAGTCAACAGATTGAAGCTGTCTGGAGATGGGCAGTTGCACTTCTCTGTGACAACTCTTTCTTCTGCCTTGAAGGCAATCTTAGGTATCTCACTTGCAGCAAGACAGGTTGGTACCTCCAGAGCATATTGAGCAAGATCCATCCAGTGGTCCATCCTGGACACCCAGTAGTACATGGGTCCTCACATTTTGGTGTTTTAATATCAGCCCTGTAACCAATATATGAGGGGCGTTTGAGCTATACCCTGGCCTTACTTGCTGCACACCTTTCAGCTTCCCCCGGACATGGCCCAGCTGAGTACTCAAAGAACAGCTTCACAGTCCACCGGCTACCTCAGGGGGCAACATCCCCCCCAAGGATTGGAATCTTTCGGGGGAAGAAAAAATAACAATCTCTCCATAGCACCAGACTATTTATCACCTCCAAAGGCCACCTCCAGGGATTGGCTAGGGCATGCTAAATATTCAAGGTGGTGACAGGACAGTGCATGCATTCTTTATCAGCAGCCACTGGTGAATATTCACACAGGTACTCATTAATGGCCCTCTGCTGAGTGAGCAGCTGCTGCAGCATTGCCAAAGTTGAGTTCCACCAAGTGGGCATGTCACAAATGAGTCGGTTGGTGGGCAAGTTGAATTCCAATTGAATTTCAGCCAGCTGAACACTGGCCGAAATGGCCACAGACTTTTCTGGCCTGCCTCAGAAGATCTTGAAAGCCTTGGTACCTGTTCAAAAAATGCTGCACCACCAGATTCAGGACGTGTGCCAAGCATGCAACATGTGTCAAGTGTCCCTGTCGGAGGGCGGAGAGAAGGTTGGTGCCATTGTCGCATACAACCACCTCAAGCTGCCATGGAGTCAATCACCTCTGAGCATGCCCCTGCAGAGCTGACAGAATATTTGCCCTGGTGTGGCTCCTGCCCCCTAGACAGACCAGCTGAAGCACCGTGTGGCATCTTTTTGCCTGACTGCTTACGTAGCCCCTTGAATGCTTACGGAGCACTGCTGGTTCAGAGGATAACTCAGCAGAAGAGGCCATAGAGGCAGAGGAGAGGGTGGAGCAGACAGATGAGGCAGAATCACTACTAGCTTTTTGGAGGTGTGGTGGCGGAACAAGCTCCAGCACTGAACCCTGTCCTGCATCCTTCCCAGCTGCTAGCAGAGTTACCCAGTGCGCCATGAAGGATATGTAATGTCCCTGACTGTGCCTGCTGGACCATATGTCAGCAGTAATGTGGACTGACCGCCCTGTCCAATGAGGCCAAAACATTGCCTTTCACATGATGGTACAGAGCTGGAATGGCCTTGCATGAAAATAATTTTCGGAACCTGCCACTGTGGTACAGCACATTCTGCAAATTCATGGAAGGGGGCTGAGTCCACCAGATGGAGAGGCAGCAGTTGTAACACTAGCAAGTTGGCCAGGCTTGTATTTAGACACTGAGCATGTGGATGATTGGGACAGTATTTTTTTTTTACAGTTCAGCAAATGGGATAGCAAAATTTGCCTGCTGAAATCAACAGGTGGTGTACTGCTGTCAGATGGGCAGCCACCCACTGCTGTACCATCACTCCTCTCTGTGGAGGCTATTGAGAAGACCTGACATTTTACAGTAGTGATCTCAGATGAGGAGCAAGGAGAAGTCTGTACTGTTTTTGATGTGGATCTTTCAGGTGCTGTTGCCAATGAGCTGCATGGCAGCTCATCATATGTCTTGTCAAGCATGTGGTGCCCAAGTGGCTGGTGTTTTGGTCACACTTGATCTGCTTCAGACAGAGGCTGCAAACAGTAATACTGCGGTCTGCTGCATGTGTTGAAAAAAGCCCACACCAGAGACCTTTCGGAAGTCTGCTGGGAGTCCGCAGCACTCTGCACCTGTGGAGCTCTGTCGTGTGATGTCATCGGTTGGCTGCCCTTACTCCTGCTCCTGGAGAGACATCCTTGCTTTCCTCCTCTGTTTTCTCAGGCACCCAAGTACAGTCAGTGAACTCATCATCCCCTTCCTCTTCGTTACTGGAGCCACCTTATCAGTTTGCAGTTTGCTGCGGCTGGGGCAACATGACTGACAATTTCTTTTCCCTCACTGGCACCCCCTCTCTCTAGGCTCACATCACTCCTTTCCTCAACCTAGGAACCAACCTTGGAGCATTCAAATTGCTGCTCATCTTCCAGCAGCATGTAATTGACACTATGATCAAATCATTCTAGTGACTCCTCCATGCATGATGGTGGGGCTACGGAAGGAGAAGCTGTGGTGAACAAGGAGCCTGTGGAATAGGCCAATTTGGCAGCTCTGGTGGAAGGCAAAATAGTATGAGCCTGGGTGACAGAGGATTAGGAGGATGAGAATGGCTGACTTATCCACTTCACCAACTCTTCTGCATTTTGTGGCTCAATAATATGGCCAGCACCGGGAAAAAAAGGACAAGCGTGCCTGTCTGCACCATGTCCACAACCACCACTTTTCACTGTGGCTGCTTGTCCTCTCTTAGCTGTCTGTGAGAATCTGCATCTCTTTCTTTGCTTTTTGGATATGATAGGGATTTTTTAGGGGATTTACAGTTGTGGCCAAAATTATTCAACCCCCACTGAAATTGAGTGTTTTGGCCAGTTTGACATTGCTTTTGATCATTCAGTCATCTTGCTTACATTTACATTAAAGAGGCACTTGTAGGTCAGACAAATATAACATAACAGTTATAATGAAATAACCACAAATGTCTTTTCTGTGCTCACAGCATTATCAGTTTTATTCAACCCCCAAGTGACATTCAATCTTAGTACTTAGTACAGCATCCTTTTACAGTTATAACAGCTTTTAAACGTGAAGCATAGCTTGACACAAGTGTCTTGCAGCGATCTACGGGTATCTTCGCCCATTCTTCATGGGCAAAGGCCTCCAGTTCAGTCACATTCTTAGGCTTGCGCACTGCAACTGCTTTCTTTAAGTCCCACCAGAGGTTCTCAATCGGATTTAAGTCTGGTGACTGCGATGGCCACTCCAAAATGTTCCAGCCTTTCCTCTGCAACCATGCTCTAGTGGACTTGGAGGTATGCTTGGGATCATTGTCCTGTTGAAAGGTCCAACGTCTCCCAAGCCTCAGGTGTGTGACGGACTGCATCACGTTTCCATCCAATATCTCCTGGTACTGAAGAGAATTCATGGTACCTTGCACACGCTGAAGCTTCCCTGTACCTGCAGAAGCAAAACAGCCCCAAAGCATGATTGACCCTCCACCATGCTTCACAGTAGGCAAGGTGTTCTTTTCATCATAGGCCTTGTTCTTCCTCCTCCAAACATAGCGTTGATCCATGGGCCCAAACAGTTCTAATTTTGTTTCATCAGTCCACAGAACACTATCCCACAACTTTTGTGGTTTGTCCACATGGCTTTTGGCATACTGCAGTCGACTCTTCTTATTCTTTGGAGACAGCAAGGGGGTACGCCTGGGAGTTCTGGCACGGAGGCCTTCATTACGCAGTGTGCGTCTTATTGTCTGGGCTGAAACTTCTGTACCCACATCTGACAAATCTTTTCTCAGTTCCTCAGCAGTCACACGGGGACTTCTCTCCACTCTACGCTTCAGGTAGCGCACAGCAGTCGAAGTCAGCATCTTCTTTCTGCCACGACCAGGTAGCGTTTCAACAGTGCCCTTTGCCTTGAATTTGCGAATGATGCTTCCTAAGGTGTCTCTTGGTATGTTTAACATCTTTGCAATCTTCTTATAGCCATTGCCCTTCCTGTGAAGAGAAATCACCTCTTCTCTTGTCTTCCTGGACCATTCTCTTGCCTTCACCATGTTTGTAACCACACCAGTAAATGTCTAGAAGGAGCTGAGTATCACAGTCATTTTAAAGCTGCCTAATTGGTGCTTATTATGCTTGATTGCTGCTCGGTGACATCCACAGGTGTTTTCAATACCTGATGGAAAGCACCTGTATGAACCTCTGTTCTTCAGAGTGGTAGTCTTTAAGGGGTTGAATAATTGTGGCAATGAAGAAACCACATAAGAACCATTTACTACTGTATTACATAAACAATTGATGTCATTTTAGTTGCATTTGGGTAGTTACAACGTCCTTGTAGGATTTGATTCTGAATACAATTCCAAATGTACACTATAGTCCCTAAACCCCTTTACAGCATTGGGGGTTGAATAATTTTGGCCACAACTGTATATCGCTTTAAATTTTTGTGTGGGGCGGGATTTTGGTGCCTGGGTGCAATATGTGTGCGCTTGGTGCACTATAAACTGTTTTATTTTTTTTTTTCTCTTATAACAAGGCTGCTCCTATAACAGTGCACAAGGCTGCTCCTATAACAGTGCGCAAGGCTGCTCTTATAACAGTGCGCAAGGCTGCTCCTATAACAGTGCACAAGGCTGCTGCTATAAAACTGCACAAAGCTGCTGCTATAACAGTGCACAAGGCTGCTGCTATAACAGTGCACAAGGCTGCTCCTATAACAGTGCGCAAGGCTGCTCCTATAACAGTGCGCAAGGCTGCTCTTATAACAGTGCGCAAGGCTGCTCCTATAACAGTGCACAAGGCTGCTGCTATAAAACTGCACAAAGCTGCTGCTATAACAGTGCACAAGGCTGCTGCTATAACAGTGCACAAGGCTGCTCCTATAACAGTGCACAAGGCTGCTGCTATAAAACTGCACAAAGCTGCTGCTATAACAGTGCACAAGGCTGCTGCTATAAAACTGCACAAAGCTGCTGCTATAACAGTGCACAAGGCTGCTGCTATAACAGCGCACAAGGCTGCTCCTATAACAGTGCACAAGGCTGCTGCTATAACAGTGCACAAGGCTGCTGCTATAACAGTGCACAAGGCTGCTCCTATAACAGTGCACAAGGCTACTGCTATAACAGTGCACAAGGCTGCTGCTATAACAGTGCACAAGGCTGCTCCTATAACAGTGCACAAGGCTACTGCTATAACAGTGCACAAGGCTACTCCTATAACAGTGCACAAGGCTGCTCCTATAAAACTGCACAAGGCTGCTGCTATAACACTGCACAAGGCTACTCCTATAACAGTGCACAATGCTGTTCCTATAAAACTGCATGAGGCTGCTGCTATAACAGTGCACAAGGCTGCTCCTATAACACCACACATGGCTGCGTCTATAACACCGCACAAGGCTGCTCCTGTAACACTGCATGAGGTTGCTGCTATAACAGTGCACAAGGCTACTCCTATAACAGTGCACAAGGCTGCTCCTATAACAGTGCACACAGTTGCTCCTATAACAGTGCATAAGACTGCTCCTATAACACTGCACAAGGCTGCTGCTATAACACTACACAAGGCTACTCCTTTAACAGTGCACAAGGCTGCTCCTATAACAGTACACAAGGCTGCTCCTATAACAGTACACAAGGCTGCTCCTATAACAGTACACAAGGCTGCTCCTATAACAGTGCACAAGGCTGCTCCTATAAAACTGCACAAGGCTGCTCCTATAACAGTGCACCAGTCTGCTCCTATAACACTGCACACAGCCACTCCTTTAACAGTGCATAAGGCTGCTCCTATAACAGTGCACAAGGCTGCTCCTATAACAGTGCACAAGGCAGCTCATATAAAACTGCACAAGGCTGCTCCTAAAACAGTGCACAAGGCTGCTCCTATAACACTGCACAACGCTGCTCCTATAACAATGCACAAGGCTGCTGCTATAACAGTGCACAATGCTGTTCCTATAACACTGCACACAGCCTCTCCTTTAACAGTGCACGAGGCTGCTCCTATAACAGTACACAAGTCTGCTCCTATAACAGTGCACAAGTCTGCTCCTATAACAGTGCACAAGGCTGCTCCTATAACAGTGCACAAGGCTGCTCCTATAACAGTGCACAAGGCTGTTCCTATAACACTGCACAAGGCTGCTCCTATAACAGTGCACAGGGCTTCTGCTCTAACAGTGCACAATGCTGTTCCTATAAAACTGCACAAGGCTGCTCCTATAACAGTGCACAAGGCTGCTGCTACAGTGGGGCAAAAAAGTATTTAGTCAGCCACCAGTTGTGCAAGTTCTCCCACTTAAAAAGATGAGAGAGGCCTGCAATTGGCATCATAGGGAGACCTCAACTATGACAGACAAAATGAAAAAAACAAATCCAATCACATTGGCTGATTTGGAAATAATTTATTTGCAAATTATGGTGGAAAATAAGTATTTGGTCACCTACAAACAAGCAAGATTTTTGGCTCTCACAGACCTGTACCTTCTTCTTTAAGAGGCTCCTCTGTTCTGCACTCATTACCTGTATCAATGGCACCTGTTTGAACTTGTTATCAGCATAAAAGACACCTGTCCACGAACTCAAACAGTCACACTCCAAACTCCACTATGGTGAAGACCAAAGAGCTGTCGAAGGACACCAGAAACAAAATTGTAGACCTGCACCAGGCTGGGAAGAACAAATCTGCAATAGGCAAGCAGCTTGGTGTAAACAAATCAACTGTGGGAGCAATAATTAGAAAATGGAAGACATACAAGACCACTGGTAATATACCTCGATCTGGGGCTCCACGCAAGATCTCACCCCGTGGGGTCAAAATGATCACAAGAACGGTGAGAAAAAATCCCAGGACCTCACGGGGGGACCTAGTGAATGACCTGCAGAGAGCTGGGACCAACATAACAAAGGCTACCATCAGTAACACACTACGTCGCCAGGGACTCAGATCTTGCAGTGCCAGACGTGTCCCCCTGCTTAGGCCAGTACATGTCCAGGCCCGTCTGAAGTTTGATAGAGAGCATTTGGATGATCCAGAAGAGGATTGGGAGAATGTCATATGGTCAGATGAAACCAAAAGGGGGGCGTGTCCAAGATGGCGACCGGAGCGGCCGCATAATCCGGAGCTCCGTCGCCGACCCACACAATCCATCGCCATCCGTGTTACTATGGACCACAACGGGGCGGCTGAGACCCCTGGTGACATCCCCTGTACCTGGGAGAGGGGCCCCGGAAGATATCGCCGCCATCTGTAGCGGCGAACACACGCGGCCTGGCGCGGCCGCATGATCCGGGATTTTGGTGCCTCATATCTGCATCCACTGCCATCCGGGCGGCGGTGGATCGCCCTAGGACATCGGAGGCACCCTCTGCACCCCCTGGGTCTGGGAGAGGGGCGACGCGGTATATTGCCGTTCCCTGTGGCTACGTGTGTCTGCGGCCTACTACATCCGGTCTGGACCTCCTCCCCCTCACATCTGAGCCACAGTGAGTACAGGAGGCTGGTGGATACTGACCATCCTGTCCCCCTTCGGTGACTCAGGAAACGGGACTCCCGCCCACTGCTCCAGTAACCCCCTTCCTCTGTGATCGCAGCCATTGCTGGGCCCAGAGGCCTACTGAGGCCTATATACTGCCCTGGAGGGGTGCGTGGGCTCCCTGGATTTGTCCTAGAGGGCCCTGGAGTCATTATGGGGGGTCCTATGATCTATGCTTGCCCCCCCATCCCTCCCAGATCCTGGAGTTATTAATGGGGTTTACTATGTCCACTCTACATACTCACAGCTTGCTAACTATAGTCACAATATAAAGTTTTTGCGGATAAGCTCGACGGCATTTATGTAACTACAACCCTAAACCTGTTTCGGGCGCTATAGGTCCCCTGGGGTTATCATCTCCTTTGGCTATCTAACTTTCAGTTGATCACCCCCAGGAGACTCCCTGTATGCCGTCCACCAAGAAAAAGAAGGGACAAGCTCAAAAGTCCCTCACGACATACCTACTTAAGACACATGAGATTTGCGGCATGTCTCCAGGTGACGCAGAACGAGCGTCCCCATCCGAACCCATGCAAGATATCACAGCTCCTTCATTAACTCTGGTCAGTGAATATACACAGTAACTCACAAAGGGTGACCTGGAATCTTGCTTGGAAAGCAAAACTGGCCGCCAAATTCCAATCAGAATTACACAAAAGCACTAATGTTCTCTCTCAGGAAATAGCCACATTGGGCTCTAGAACCGATCGCTTGGAAACTAAACATGATGAACTTAGCCTGGCCTATGGGGACCTTTCCAGAGAACATGATCATCTACAAACGGCCTTTTTACAATTGCAGGCACAGGTTGAGGACCTTGATCACAGCAACCGCAGAAATAATCTGCGAGTCAGGGGAATTCCGGAATCCGTGTCCGATCTTTCACAAACCGTAACCAAATTATTCAAATCACTCCTTCCGGATCACAGCCCCGGGTCCTTTGCCTGTGATCGCATCCATAGAGCCCTGCGCCCTAAACCCCCTAGTGATAAACCGCCTAGGGACATTGTTCTGTGTCTAAAGGATTTCCTGACCAAAAAAGACATACTCAGAGCGGCCCGCAATACCCCAACGATCTCCTTCGAAGGCTCGGTTTTAGAAATCTTTCTAGATGTTTCTCCGGCTATGTTGGAGAAGCGCAGAAAAATGAAGGAGGTTACAACGACCCTCTTTTCAGTTCGTATCCGTTATAAATGGGGCTTCCCTTTTAAGTTGATAGTTCCACATAATGGGGGCACATATATTGCTACATCCCTTCCTGAAGGCAGAGAGATCCTGGCCAAGTTGGGCCTGGCGAGTGCCCCATCGCTTCAGCGTCCTCCCTCCGCACCTCGTGTCTCTCCCATTTGGCACACTCCATCTCCACGGAGGGATAGGAGGAGGGCCCAACAAGAGCTAGGCTGATAGGACCATGCCTTCCTGCCTATTGTTCATTGTATCGATGGTCCTGGTCCGCGGTTTCCCTTGATTGGGATAGGAGGCAACCCACAGGGATTTTGTTTCTTAGCGTCCCCTAAAACTTGGGGATGTGTGTTTTTGTGGATGCTATTGTGATGTTCCTGTGTTTCTGAGGACTATGTATGCTCTCTCGTTGATAACTGGATGTGTTTAGGTTTAACAAGGGTCTTCAGGCCCTCTAAATGTCGCCCATTGATTCATGGTCTCACAACTCTTGAGCACGTTACCCCACCCTGCCTCCTGACATGGCCGGAGGAGTCACCGCCCGATTGTGGGGTGACGACTCCGTTTTCCATGTGTTATGGAGACAGGGTTTGGGCCCGATTGGCCCTTTGATGTTGAAATTTTTTGTTTTTTCAGGTACGGCTAATTGCCTGCCTGATCCATGTCTCTCAGTTACTCTTTTCATTGTAGAAGCTATTATTGCTTCACTTCTACTGTTTTTTGTCTTTTCCTTACTCAAAGCTTTAGTGCATGATGTGGGCTTGGTGCTGGTGTGTGGACGTCACGACCCCCATTTTGGGGTCTGGATGTCCCCTAGACTGGTAATGCTGCCTGTAAGTCTATCTGTTACGGACTTGCAGGTCCTTACATCTAGCCAAATAATTTGAGTAGATGTCTTGTCAATGTGTATTTTTTTGCTGATAGCAATAATTTTTGCATATTATGGTGATTCAATGTATCTCGCATAATGTCCAGGGTTTCAATTCGCCAAACAAGCGCAAAACATCCTTTCTCCAATATAGGCGACTAGGGGCTAAAATTATTTTATTACAAGAAACACATTTTGCAGCCGCAAAACACCCAACATATTTCCATAAATCCTATAGACAGGGGTATTATACTTTACATTCCTCCAAGAGTAGAGGGGTGGCCATTTTTCTGCATAATTCAATCCCCTTTGAGGTGCAACATGTGTACCGTGATCCAGACAGTAGGTTTATTATTCTTAAGGGCACCCTTTCAGGTCGAGAACTTACAATAGCAAATGTTTATGCACCGAATTCGGCACAAGCTACCTTTATCTCAAAATGTTTTACGTTCTTGATAGATTTTTGTCACCCCATCTGTTGGTGGGTGGTGATTTCAACCTGGTAGCAAATCCTCTTTTGGACCGTAGCTCACCCTCGCACTCTTCCCAGGCTTTCCCAAAATCCCTTACTAAAAAACTAGATGCCCTCCAGTTGGTAGACGCCTGGAGGGCGCACAATGCGGGAGCCAGGGACTATTCATTTTATTCTTACCCACATGACTCTTATGCCAGATTAGACTATATTTATTGCACCCCTATTTTATTAGCTAATTCTAGGACAGCTAACATCCACTTGAGTCCTTGGTCGGATCACAATATTATAGCCTTGTCTATCACATGTATGGGACTGGCACCCACTCCCTTCTCTTGGAGACTCAATGACTCTATGCTTACGGATGTAGACTCTCGCCATGAGGTGGTTACATCAATTCTGGAATATTTTCAATCTAACTCGACTCCTGATATTTCTCCAGCCACATTATGGGTAGCCCATAAGGCGGTCCTACGTGGCCGCCTTATCTCTATGGCTTAGAAAATAGAAAACGATGGCAGCAAATTCTGCTTCTTACCCGAGAGTTGGAAGCACATTACCGAAGTCATATTGCCAACCCATCTCTTCTTAATAAACAGTTATTATCTCAAAAGCGCTTAGAATTGAATACTCTGCTATCCCAAAAAACTGAAAAAGCTCTCCGCTGGTCAAAGGCCTCGTTTTTGTTACATAGCAACTCAGCTTCCACTATGTTTGCAAGGAAATTGAACCACTCCCTGCGCCCCCCACATATTTATAATTTGCGTACTACTTTGGGTGTTATCTCATCTCTACCTCAGGAGGTTTTGGGCATTTTTGAAAACTTTTATTCTAAGCTATTAGCCCCTCCACCGTCGGACTCTGTTTCACCAGCAAGTGGCTGGATTCTATACCCCTCCCTGCTCTTACACCTTCTCAAGTTGCTTCTCTTAATGCCCCCTGTACTCTGGAGGAGATAACTTGTGCGATTAGCGCCCTAAAAAGTTCTACTGCACCAGGTCCGGACAGATTCACTACTAGTTATTACAAACATTTTGCCTCTACGTTGGCTCCCTATCTGATAACTTTATTTAATGATGTTTTGCAGGGGTAAGTTCCCTGAGGAGATGCTGTTGGCTAACATGTCTTTAATACCCAAACCACAGAAAGACCACAGCTTACCACAAAACTATAGACCAATCTCAGTAATGAACAATGATCTGAAAATATTTAGCCGAATTTTGGCGGACAGGTTGGCCCCTATTATCTCCTCTTTAGTCTCTCTGGACCAATCGGGCTTTATTCCTGACAGATTTATCACTGATAATATTCGCCTCACGCTCAATGTTATTCAGGATGCCAATTTACACCTTAAAGAGGTCCTGTTGATGAGTCTGGATAAACAAGGCCTTTGACAGTGTTCTCTGGCCCTATTTGTTTTCCTTACTACGGAAAATGGGCTTTAATGACAAATTTTTAGCTGGTATACACGCCCTATATGACTCTCCGAAGACAAGAATTAGGCTCCCTGGGTGTAATTCGGACTTTTTTTTACATTGGGTAGAGGTACCCGTCAGGGCTGTCCTCTTTTACCCCTTTTATTCGCACTGGTGTTGGAACCTTTGGCAGTAGCGATCAGATCACACCCGGATATTTCAGGCTACCCATTGTTAGTCTCACATTTCAAAATAAGCATGTATGCTGATGATGTTATGCTTTTTCTTACTAACCCGTTGACTTCATTGCCTAGTTTATGTGCCATACTTAATGATTTTGTTATAACGTCAGGTCTTACTGTTAATTTTACCAAATCGTTGGTTATGCCGGTTAATATTCCTGATTCCCTAAGTGCATCTCTCCGCAGTTCTTTTCCATTCCGCTGGTCCACAGACCGGATATCCTATTTAGGTATTAATCTCACTCCCAGTTACTTAGATATGTTTGCTGCTAATTATCCACCGTGTATATCACGTCTCTCTACTCTACTGAAGATTTGGCATGGTTACCCTATTTCCTTCTTGGGTAGAGTCACGGCTGTTAAAATTAATATTTTGCCTAAACTTCTTTATCTTTTTAGAGCACTTCCAGTTCCGGTCTCAAAAACGTTTCTGAATCAACTTCAGTGGACCATTAATAATTTTATCTGGGGTAATAAGCGTCCATGTTTTGCCTCATCTATTTTGTACCGCTCACAACGGACTGGAGGCCTCGGTCTTCCCAATTTTTGGCTATATTACCTTTCGGCTCGTTTTGCGCAGCTATCGCAGTGGGCAACTATTAACTCTCAGATCCCATGGGTCAAGTTTGAATCTCAGTCTATACGCCCATTCTACTTACCGGGCATTTTGTGGTCCAGGGTCTCCCCACGATCACTTGCCTTTTATAACTCCATAGTGACTCATTCAATGACACTTTGGTCCACATACAAATTTAAATTAAATTTGGTGATCCTACTTTTGCACCAGCTTTTTCTTCTCCTCAACTGTTTCGTTGGTGGTATGATCAATCTCTTATCAGATTATCTGATTTTCAAAGAGGAGGATCTTACAGTACCTTTGATATGCTGCGCGCGCTTTTTGATATTCCCCTTCGTGAGTACTAGAGATGAGCGAAGTATTCAAAAATTCGATTCGACTGATTCGGCGAATTCGTGGAAAATATTCGATTCGAGTCGAATATATTCGCTGTGAATTTAACTTAAAAAAGGGTGTTTCTAGGCTTCAGAGAGACTTTATATTAGTGCAGAACACTGTACCTTTAATTTAAATGCCCTTGGAGTCTGCTGGGGAAGAGAAATAATACTGTCAGTCAGTATGACATGCAGATGAGTGCCGTCGATCTTAGAATCACCGCACACTTCACTCATTTGGCCAGTCACGGGGCCAAAACCAGTGTTTGGAGCCACAGTGTGGCGGCGGAGGCAGCAGCAATGGGAGGCCATACAGCAACCTATGACAAAATGGAAACCAGCAGGAGTGTGAGGAGACATGAAAGTGGCACATGGCAGAGTGGGAGCAATGGGAGGCGGTACAGGGACCCATGTCACACTGTGGACCCAGCAGCAGCGTGACCAGGCGGTACGGGGGCCCATGGCAGATTTGGGGCCTGGCAGCACCTATGGGAGGCCTGTAATCTGCCAGCAACCTATGACAAAATGGAAACCAGCAGGAGTGTGAGGAGACTTGAAAGTGGCACATGGCAGAGTGGGAGCAATGGGAGGCGGTACAGGGACCCATGACACACTGTGGACCCAGCAGCAGCGTGACCAGGTGGTACGGGGGCCCATGGCAGATTTGGGGCCTGGCAACACCTATGGGAGGCCTGTAATCTGCCAGTAACCTATGACAAAATGGAAACCAGCAGGAGTGTGAGGAGACCTGAAAGTGGCACATGGCAGAGTGGGAGCAATGGGAGGCGGTACAGGGACCCATGTCACACTGTGGACCCAGCAGCAGCGTGACGAGGCGGTCCGGGGGCCCATGGCAGATTTGGGGCCTGGCAGCACCTATGGGTGGCCTGTAATCTGCCAGCAACCTATGACAAAATGGAAACCAGCAGGAGTGTGAGGAGACCTGAAAGTGGCACATGGCAGAGTGGGAGCAATGGGAGGCGGTACAGGGACCCATGACACACTGTGGACCCAGCAGCAGCGTGACCAGGCGGTACGGGGGCCCATGGCAGATTTGGGGCCTGGCAGCACCTATGGGAGGCCTGTAATCTGCCAGCAACCTATGACAAAATGGAAACCAGCAGGAGTGTGAGGAGACCTGAAAGTGGCACATGGCAGAGTGTGGCGATGGAAACAGCAGCAATGGGAGGCCGTACAGGGACCCATGACACACTGTGGACCTAGAAGCAGCGTGACGAGGCGGTACAGGGGCCCATGGCAGATTTGGGGCCTGGCAGCACCTATGGGAGGCCTGTAATCTGCCAGCAACCTATGACAAAATGGAAACCAGCAGGAGTGTGAGGAGACCTGAAAGTGGCACATGGCAGAGTGTGGCGATGGAAACAGCAGCAATGGGAGGCGGTACAGGGACCCATGTCACACTGTGGACCCAGCAGCAGCGTGACCAGGCGGTACGGGGGCCCATGGCAGATTTGGGGCCTGGCAGCACCTATGGGAGGCCTGTAATCTGCCAGCAACCTATGACAAAATGGAAACCAGCAGGAGTGTGAGGAGACCTGAAAGTGGCACATGGCAGAGTGGGAGCAATGGGAGGCGGTACAGGGACCCATGACACACTGTGGACCCAGCAGCAGCGTGACCAGGTGGTACGGGGGCCCATGGCAGATTTGGGGCCTGGCAACACCTATGGGAGGCCTGTAATCTGCCAGCAACCTATGACAAAATGGAAACCAGCAGGAGTGTGAGGAGACCTGAAAGTGGCACATGGCAGAGTGGGAGCAATGGGAGGCGGTACAGGGACCCATGTCACACTGTGGACCCAGCAGCAGCGTGACGAGGCGGTCCGGGGGCCCATGGCAGATTTGGGGCCTGGCAGCACCTATGGGAGGCCTGTAATCTGCCAGCAACCTATGACAAAATGGAAACCAGCAGGAGTGTGAGGAGACCTGAAAGTGGCACATGGCAGAGTGGGAGCAATGGGAGGCGGTACAGGGACCCATGACACACTGTGGACCCAGCAGCAGCGTGACCAGGCGGTACGGGGGCCCATGGCAGATTTGGGGCCTGGCAGCACCTATGGGAGGCCTGTAATCTGCCAGCAACCTATGACAAAATGGAAAACAGCAGGAGTGTGAGGAGACCACAAAGTGGAACATGGCAGAGTGGGAGCAATGGGAGGCGGTACAGGGACACATGACACACTGTGGACCCAGCAGCAGCGTGACCAGGCGGTACGGGGGCCCATGGCAGATTTGGGGCCTGGCAGCACCTATGGGAGGCCTGTAATCTGCCAGCAACCTATGACAAAATGGAAACCAGCAGGAGTGTGAGGAGACCTGAAAGTGGCACATGGCAGAGTGTGGCGATGGAAACAGCAGCAATGGGAGGCCGTACAGGGACCCATGACACACTGTGGACCTAGAAGCAGCGTGACGAGGCGGTACAGGGGCCCATGGCAGATTTGGGGCCTGGCAGCACCTATGGGAGGCCTGTAATCTGCCAGCAACCTATGACAAAATGGAAACCAGCAGGAGTGTGAGGAGACCTGAAAGTGGCACATGGCAGAGTGGGAGCAATGGGAGGCGGTACAGGGACCCATGACACACTGTGGACCCAGCAGCAGCGTGACCATGCGGTACGGGGGCCCATGGCAGATTTGGGGCCTGGCAGCACCTATGGGAGGCCTGTAATCTGCCAGCAACCTATGACAAAATGGAAACCAGCAGGAGTGTGAGGAGACCTGAAAGTGGCACATGGCAGAGTGGGAGCAATGGGAGGCGGTACAGGGACCCATGACACACTGTGGACCCAGCAGCAGCGTGACCAGGCGGTACGGGGGCCCATGGCAGATTTGGGGCCTGGCAGCACCTATGGGAGGCCTGTAATCTGCCAGCAACCTATGACAAAATGGAAAACAGCAGGAGTGTGAGGAGACCTCAAAGTGGCACATGGCAGAGGGGGACCAATGGGAGGCGGTACAGGGACCCATGACACACTGTGGACCCAGCAGCAGCGTGACCATGCGGTACGGGGGCCCATGGCAGATTTGGGGCCTGGCAGCACCTATGGGAGGCCTGTAATCTGCCAGCAACCTATGACAAAATGGAAACCAGCAGGAGTGTGAGGAGACCTGAAAGTGGCACATGGCAGAGTGTGGCGATGGAAACAGCAGCAATGGGAGGCGGTACAGGGACCCATGACACACTGTGGACCCAGCAGCAGCGTGACGAGGCGGTACGGGGGCCCATGGCAGATTTGGGGCCTGGCAGCACCTATGGGAGGCCTGTAATCTGCCAGCAACCTATGACAAAATGGAAACCAGCAGGAGTGTGAGGAGACCTGAAAGTGGCACATGGCAGAGTGGGAGCAATGGGAGGCGGTACAGGGACCCATGACACACTGTGGACCCAGCAGCAGCGTGACCATGCGGTACGGGGGCCCATGGCAGATTTGGGGCCTGGCAGCACCTATGGGAGGCCTGTAATCTGCAAGCAACCTATGACAAAATGGAAAACAGCAGGAGTGTGAGGAGACCTCAAAGTGGCACATGGCAGAGTGGGAGCAATGGGAGGCAGTACAGGGACCCATGACACACTGTGGACCCAGCAGCAGCGTGACCAGGCGGTACGGGGGCCCATGGCAGATTTGGGGCCTGGCAGCACCTATGGGAGGCCTGTAATCTGCCAGCAACCTATGACAAAATGGAAACCAGCAGGAGTGTGAGGGGACCTGAAAGTGGCACATGGCAGAGTGTGGCGATGGAAACAGCAGCAATGGGAGGCGGTACAGGGACCCATGACACACTGTGGACCCAGCAGCAGCGTGACCAGGCGGTACGGGGGCCCATGGCAGATTTGGGGCCTGGCAGCACCTATGGGAGGCCTGTAATCTGCCAGCAACCTATGACAAAATGGAAACCAGCAGGAGTGTGAGGAGACCTGAAAGTGGCACATGGCAGAGTGGGAGCAATGGGAGGCGGTACAGGGACCCATGACACACTGTGGACCCAGCAGCAGCGTGACCATGCGGTACGGGGGCCCATGGCAGATTTGGGGCCTGGCAGCACCTATGGGAGGCCTGTAATCTGCCAGCAACCTATGACAAAATGGAAACCAGCAGGAGTGTGAGGAGACCTCAAAGTGGCACATGGCAGTGTGGGAGCAATGGGAGGCGGTACAGGGACCCATGACACACTGTGGACCCAGCAGAAGCGTGACCATGCGGTACGGGGGCCCATGGCAGATTTGGGGCCTGGGAGCACCTATGGGAGGCCTGTAATCTGCCAGCAACCTATGACAAAATGGAAACCAGCAGGAGTGTGAGGAGACCTGAAAGTGGCACATGGCAGAGTGTGGTGATGGAAACAGCAGCAATGGGAGGCGGTACAGGGACCCATGACACACTGTGGACCCAGCAGCAGCGTGACGAGGTGGTCCGGGGGCCTATGGCAGATTTGGGGCCTGGCAGCACCTATGGGAGGCCTGTAATCTGCCAGCAACCTATGACAAAATGGAAAACAGCAGGAGTGTGAGGAGACCTCAAAGTGGCACATGGCAGAGTGGGAGCAATGGGAGGCGGTACAGGGACCCATGACACACTGTGGACCCAGCAGCAGCGTGACCATGCGGTACGGGGGCCCATGGCAGATTTGGGGCCTGGCAGCACCTATGGGAGGCCTGTAATCTGCCAGCAACCTATGACAAAATGGAAACCAGCAGGAGTGTGAGGAGACCTCAAAGTGGCACATGGCAGAGTGGGAGCAATGGGAGGCGGTACAGGGACCCATGTCACACTGTGGACCCAGCAGCAGCGTGACGAGGCGGTCCGGGGGCCCATGGCAGATTTGGGGCCTGGCAGCACCTATGGGAGGCCTGTAATCTGCCAGCAACCTATGACAAAATGGAAACCAGCAGGAGTGTGAGGAGACCTCAAAGTGGCACATGGCAGAGTGGGAGCAATGGGAGGCGGTACAGGGACCCATGACACACTGTGGACCCAGCAGCAGCGTGACCATGCGGTACGGGGGCCCATGGCAGATTTGGGGCCTGGCAGCACCTATGGGAGGCCTGTAATCTGCCAGCAACCTATGACAAAATGGAAACCAGCAGGAGTGTGAGGAGACCTGAAAGTGGCACATGGCAGAGTGTGGCGATGGAAACAGCAGCAATGGGAGGCCATACAGGGACCCATGACACACTGTGGACCTAGCAGCAGCGTGACCATGCGGTACGGGGGCCCATGGCAGATTAGGGGCCTGGCAGCAGCTATGGGAGGCCCGTAATCTGCCAGCACCCTATGACAAAATGAAACACACCAGCAGTGTGAGGAGACCTGAAAGTGGCACATGGCATGACACACTGTGGACCTTGCAGCAGCGTGAGGAGGCGGTACAGGGGCCCATGGCAGATTAGGGGCCTGGCAGCAGCTATGGGAGGCCCGTAATCTGCCAGCACCCTATGACAAAATGAAACACACCAGCAGTGTGAGGAGTCCTGAAAGTGGCACATGGCATGACACACTGTGGACCTTGCAGCAGCGTGAGGAGGCGGTACAGGGGCCCATGGCAGATTAGGGGCCTGGCCGCAGCAATGTGAGGCCCGTAATCTGCCAGCATCCTATGACAAAATGGAACCCAGCAGCAGTGTGAGGAGACCTGAAAGTGGCACATGGCATGACACACTGTGGACCTGGCAGCAGCATGAGGAGGCGGTACGGGGGCCCATGGCAGATGGGGCCAAAGGTCAAGTTTCGTTGCCCAGTAGTCAAGGGGATTGTCTACCTCGGTTGGCAGGGTGCTGTCCAAGTAGGCCCAAGCCTGTTGTTTGAGCTCCTGCTCCAGGTCCACCTGATGCTGCTGCTGCGGCTGGTTAGTAGTTTCCTCACTGCGCTGGTGAAGAAAGCTACTCATCATCAACTGCAGACTGAGGCAGCCGCTGCTGGTGGAGCTGCCACTGATCCTACCACCCCACCCCTCCCCTGCTGCCATGGCAGCGGAACGCGAGCGCACAGGGCCCACAGTGTCTGAGGATGGACGTTGGCGCAGAAAGGCAGAGACCAGCTGACTACATAGGTGGTTTTTATAGTACGTTATTTTGGCCTCCCTCTCAGCAGGTGTGAAAAAGGCCACCATTTTGGAACGGTAGCGAGGGTCCAACAAGGTGGACAGCCAAAAGTCATCCCTCTGTCTGATGGTTATTATTCGGCTGTCGCTACACAAGCAAGCGAGCATGCTATGGGATATTTGTGCCAAGGAATGCGAGGGACTCCCTGCCTCCATCTCCACAGCATACTGCCACGGTGCGTCTGGGTCCTCTGTCTCCTCCTCCTCTACCAGATGCTCCTGCTCCTCCACTCCTGTCCGCTGAGTGGAAAAACCACCCATTTCACTCAATAATTCCTGAGCACCAATGTCCTCCTCTACCTCCTCCTCTTCTTCCTGTCCTGCCCCCACAGGGGTCATGTGGCGTTGAGATCTGTGCGCCACGTCTACCGCACCCTGACCAGCCATTGTTAACAGCATTTGTTCCAGGACGTGCAACAGAGGAATGACGTCGTTCATCCCATAGTCCTGCCGACTCACGAATAGCGTGGCCTCCTCAAAGGGCCTGAGCAAGCGGCAGGTGTCACGCATGAGCTGCCAATGGCTGACATCGAAGTTACACAGGGGAGTACCTTTATCCACTTGTAACATCAGGAAATCGGTGATGGCCTTTCGCTGCTCGTAAAGGCGGTCTAACATGTGTAGGGTTGAATTCCACCTTGTTGCAATGTTGCAGATCAGGCGATGCTGTGGAATTCCGTTCTGCCGCTGCAGCTCAAGGAGGGTGTGCTTTGCGCTGTAGGAATGGCTGAAATGCATGCAAAGTTTACGTGACATTTTAAGGATGTCTTGCAGTGGGATGGTGGATTTTAGGAACCGCTTGACAACCAGATTGAACACGTGAGCCATGCATGGCACAACCTTCCTTGACGCAGAGCAGACACCATGTTCTTTCCGTTGTCGGTCAACATGGTTCCGATTTTCAGTTTGCGCGGAGACAGCCATCTGTCGATTTCTCTGTTCATTACACTCAGAAGTTCCTCCCCTGTGTGACTACGTTCGCCAAGGCATACCAGGTGCAGCACAGCATGACACCGTTGCGCCCTGCAAATGTGATATGCCGGTCGGGTAATGGGACTTGGCACGGGGGTGGCGGCTGAGGACACGGCGGAAGAAGAGGTGGTAGAGGCGGACATGTTTGCTGGACCAAGGACGTGCAAACGTGGAGGCAAAAGCGTCGTGACCTGTCCAAGTTGCTGGTGCGGCTGTGCCGGCACCACGTTCACCCAGTGGGCCGTAAATGACATGTACTGTCCATGACCGTAGTTACAGCTCCACACGTCGGCGCTGCCGTGCACTTTGGCAGAGACCGACATGCTCAAAGACTGGCCCACCATCTCTTCTACATGTGAATGCAGGGCTGGCACTGCCTTTTTGGCGAAGAAATGCCGGCTTGGCACTCTCCACCGCGGCGCGGCACAAGCCATCATTTCTCACAGAGGTGCTGAGTCCACCAGTTGGAAAGGGAGGGACTGCAGCACCAGCAACTTGGACAGGAGGACGTTCAGCTTTTGCACCGTCGGGTGCGTGCTCGCAAACTGTTGTCTCTTGGAAACGGATTCCAAGAAAGACTGCTGACGGAATCCGTGAAGAGGAGTAGCAGGAGAAGGAGCATCTGAACGAGCGGAAGATGCCAACGAGCGACAACTCCCCTCAGCAGAGGTGTTGGAGCCTTGACTGGCTGATAGAGGGCGATTGACGTCGGGTGACGGAGCAAGTAACGGAGCGGGTGATGGAGCGGGGGCTGGGGCAGGCAGAACCGCCGTATCTTTATCACGGTTTTCCCAGGCCACCAAATGGCGACGCTGCATATGCTGACGCAACGCTGTAGTCCCAACATGGGCCCCCTGGCCACGCTTGACTTTCTGGCCACATAGTCGACATACGGCTACGTTTACTTCCTCGGGCGGCTTGACGAAAAATTGCCACACCACCGAGTAGGAAACTTTGCCCCCGCTACTCCTCACTGGCTGACTGCTACTTCCTCCGTGCACACCGGCACCACTACTGGCCGTGGTGGTAGGCTGCAGTGGAGCTGGTGCTCTACTCCGTGGCCGTTTGGCTCCACTGACACTGCTGCGACCCTGCTGCCTCCTGGGCAACCCACCGACTGTTTCGCTCGCTGCCAAGCTGGCACCCTCTTCTCCTGATGATGCGGAAGAAATTGCCTGATGACGACGAGGCTGCCAAGTGCGATCAACCTCCTCATCATCAAGTAGGGTCTCCGCCTCACTACTAGCCCCCTCGGCTGCGTCTGGGTCAGGAGACAGACCTGTCTCTAGACCGGCTACCGAGCCACTCTCCTCGCCAGTACTTCTTCGCCTGGCTGCTGAAAAGGCGGATGTCTCCCCCCGTTCCTGACCGCCCTCTGTTAGCTCTTCCTCACTGTACAGTGGGGCTGAGCCCACAGCATGCGATACTTTGCTTGGTGAGGGAACAGCAAAGGACAGGGGCAGGTAGAGGACACGTGATTTCAGTGGGCTTGCTCCCGGGCCATGCCAACTAACGGTTGTGTCTGACGTACACACCGACCGTTGGCTGTAGGTGTCAGAGGTGACCTGGGAAGAGGAAGATGACCGAGCCAACCAATCGATGACGGCAGGGTTGTCGGTGGAGACACGACCGCTGGATGACACCGGGAGCACTGGCCTCTGGCTGCGACTAGTGCTGCCTCGACCCCTTCCTCTGCTGCCACGTCTGCTCGCTCCTAAAACATTGCCTCCTCTGCCACTCCTCTGCATGTTGTCTGAAATACTCTTTAATTCAACGATTCTGTGTCCCTGAGTAACAATTCTGTGTCCCTCAGTAACAATTCTGTGTCTGTCCCTGAGTAACAATTCTGTGGCCCTGAGTAACAATTCTGTGTCCCTCAGTAACAATTCTATGTCCGAGTAACGTTTCTGTGGCCCTAAGTAATGGTTCTGTGGCCCTCAGTAACAATTCTGTGTCCCTCAGTAACAATTCAGTGTCTGTCCCTGAGTAACAATTCTGTGGCCCTAAGTAACGTTTCTGTGGCCCTAAGTAACGGTTCTGTGGCCCTCAGTATCAATTCTGTGTCCCTGAGTAACGTTTCTGTGGACCTAAGTAACGGTTCTGTGTCCCTCAGTAACAATTCTGTGTCCCTCAGTAACAATTATGTCTGTCCCTCAGTAACAATTCTGTGTCTGTCCCTGAGTAACAATTCTGTGTCCCTAAGTAAAGTTTCTGTGGCCCTAAGTAACGGTTCTGTGGCCCTCAGTAACAATTCTGTGTCCGAGTAATGTTTCTGTGGCCCTAAGTAACGGTTCTGTGGCCCTCAGTAACAATTCTGTGTCCCTCAGTAACAATTATGTGTCCCTGAGTAACAATTCTGTGTCTGTCACTGAGTAACAATTCTGTGGCCCTAAGTAACGGTTCCGTGGCCCTCAGTAACAATTCTGTGTCCCGGAGTAACAATTCTGTGTCTGTCCCTGAGTAACAATTCTGTGGCCCTAAGTAACGTTTCTGTGGCCCTAAGTAACGGTTCTGTGGCCCTCAGTAACAATTTTGTGTCCCTGAGTAACGTTTCTGCGGCCCTAAGTAACGGTTCTTTGGCCCTCAGTAACAATTCTGTGTCCCTGAGTAACAATTCTGTGTCTGTCCCTGAGTAACAATTCTGTGGCCCTAAGTAACGGTTCTGTGGCCCTCAGTAACAATTCTGTGTCCGAGTAACGTTTCTGTGGCCCTAAGTAACGGTTCTGTGGCCCTCAGTAACAATTCTGTGTCCCTCAGTAACAATTCTGTGTCTGTCCCTGAGTAACAATTCTGTGTCCCTAAGTAAAGTTTCTGTGGCCCTAAGTTATGGTTCTGTGGCCCTCAGTAACAATTCTGTGTCCGAGTAACGTTTCTGTGGCCCTAAGTAACAGTTCTGTGGCCCTCAGTAACAATTCTGTGGCCCTCAGTAACAATTCTGTCTTTCCCTGAGTAACAGTTCTGTGTCTGTCCCTGAGTAACAATTCTGTGTCGCTAAGTAACGTTTCTGTGGCCCTAAGTAACGGTTCTGTGGCCCTCAGTAACAATTCTGTGTCCCTGAGTAACATTTCTGTGGCCCTAAGTAACGGTTCTGTGGCCCTCAGTAACAATTCTGTGTCCCTGAGTAACAATTCTGTGTCTGTCCCTGAGTAACAATTCTGTGGCCCTAAGTAACGGTTCTGTGGCCCTCAGTAACAATTCTGTGTCCCTGAGTAACAATTCTGTGGCCCTAAGTAACGGTTCTGTGGCCCTCAGTAACAATTCTGTGTCCCTCAGTAACAATTCTGTGTCTGTCCCTGAGTAACAATTCTGTGGCCCTAAGTAACGGTTCTGTGGCCCTCAGTAACAATTCTGTGTCCCTGAGTAACAATTATGTGGCCCTAAGTAACAGTTCTGTGGCCCTCAGTAACAACTCTGTGTCCCTCAGTAACAATTCTGTGTCTGTCCCTGAGTAACAATTCTGTGGCCCTCAGTAACAATTCTGTGTCCCTGAGTAACAATTCTGTGGCCCTAAGTAACGGTTCTGTGGCCCTCAGTAACAATTCTGTGTCCCTGAGTAACAATTATGTGGCCCTAAGTAACGGTTCTGTGGCCCTCAGTAACAATTATGTGTCCCTGATTAACAATTCTGTGGCCCTAAGTAACGGTTCTGTGGCCCTCAGTAACAATTCTGTGTCCCTGAGTAACAATTCTGTGGCCCTAAGTAACGGTTCTGTGGCCCTCAGTAACAATTCTGTGTCCCTGAGTAACAATTTGGTGGCCCTAAGTAACGGTTCTGTGGCCCTCAGTAACAATTCTGTGTCCCTGAGTAACAATTCTGTGGCCCTAAGTAACGGTTCTGTGGCCCTCAGTAACAATTCTGTGTCCCTCAGTAACAATTCTGTGTCTGTCCCTGAGTAACAATTCTGTGGCCCTAAGTAACGGTTCTGTGTCCCTCAGTAACAATTCTGTGTCCCTGAGTAACAATTCTGTGGCCCTAAGTAACGGTTCTGTGGCCCTCAGTAACAATTCTGTGTCCCTCAGTAACAATTCTGTGTCTGTCCCTGAGTAACAATTCTGTGGCCCTAAGTAACGGTTCTGTGGCCCTCAGTAACAATTCTGTGTCCCTGAGTAACAATTATGTGGCCCTAAGTAACGGTTCTGTGGCCCTCAGTAACAATTCTGTGTCCCTGAGTAACGTTTCTGTGGCCCTAAGTAACGGTTCTGTGGCCCTCAGTAACAATTCTGTGTCCCTGAGTAACAATTCTGTGGCCCTAAGTAACGGTTCTGTGGCCCTCAGTAACAATTCTGTGTCCCTCAGTAACAATTCTGTGTCTGTCCCTGAGTAACAATTATGTGGCCCTAAGTAACGGTTCTGTGGCCCTTAGTAACAATTCTGTGTCCCTGAGTAACAATTCTGTGGCCCTAAGTAACAGTTCTGTGGCCCTCAGTAACAATTCTGTGTCCCTCAGTAACAATTCTGTGTCTGTCCCTGAGTAACAATTCTGTGGCCCTAAGTAACGGTTCTGTGGCCCTCAGTAACAATTCTGTGTCCCTGAGTAACAATTCTGTGGCCCTAAGTAACGGTTCTGTGGCCCTCAGTAACAATTCTGTGTCCCTGAGTAACATATCTGTGGCCCTAAGTAACGGTTCTGTGGCCCTTAGTAACAATTCTGTGTCCCGGAGTAACAATTCTGTCTGTCCCTGAGTAACAATTCTGTGTCCCTAAGTAAAGTTTATGTGGCCCTAAGTAACGGTTCTGTGGCCCTCAGTAACAATTCTGTGTCCGAGTAACGTTTCTGTGGCCCTAACTCTGTCCCTAATACAGAGAGGTCTGCCTCTCTTGAATGACTGGAGGCAAATGGAGAATTCTAAAATGGCCGCCATTTATAGCTCGACCATTACACAGTGCTGGCTGGCTGGCTGCTGATTGGCTAATGCGATCACATGTCATTAATGAATGCATTATGGGTCAGCGCGCCTTGTCTGCGCGCCTTCCCAGACATCCCCGCTCCGTTGCCGCACATGTCGCCGCCATTTTAGGAAAAATTTTGATTTGCGCACCCGAAGTATGCTAATTTTCGGATTCGGCGCGAATTAAAATTTTTCCAATATTCGAAACGAATTCCACTTCGCCTACTTCGATTCGCTCATCTCTAGTGAGTACCATCGTTACCGACAGATTAGACACTTTTTTGAATCACATTTTGGCCTTATACCGTCTTCTCCGGTTTCCTTTTTTGAACGTACCAGCCGTGACTCTCCCAGGGGAAGGGGTCTTATTTCTAATTTTTAGCACCAATCTTTACTTTGTCTTTTTCATACACCTCCTTTATACCGACAAAGGTGGGAGGAGGATAGTGGTACCACTTTTTTGGATGAGGATTGGGATTCCATGGTGGATAATACCTGTAAAAGCTCTCGATCTCTTTCTGTTCGTGAAACGGCCCTTAAGGTTTTTTTTTTTTTTTTATTTTTTTTTTTTATTTATTCCATAAAAGTTTATTTAGAAGTGACAACATGTTACAGGAAAATATAAAGAAATGCACATACAGCATCAATCAGGTCATAGTTACAGCTTAAACCAAAATACAGGAAGAAACAACATGGTAGAGTGCGACACTGTGGATAACATAAGCATGGCAAATTACGGCAGAGATAGGCCTGTAGTACTCAAGGTTCAAAAATGTACAATAGAGAAGGTAATCACAGCTTACTTCCACCAAGTGAATATCGGCGTACTGGCCTATGCATGGAGGAAATGAACCTTCAGAGCCTAAACCAAAAGCAGTACGCTATCATGAGGCCAAATGAGCATCGCAGTATAAGAGAAGATGTCATGAGTACCATTGACTATCCTAGAAGAGATAAGCTAACCATATACCAAGTAATCCTGGATAAAATGAAGACTAAGCCTGATCGAAGACTAAGAGGTTGTCGAGAAAGAAAAGAAAAAAGGGGAATAGAAAGAAAGAAAAGGATAAGAAAAGGAAAAGAAGGGGAGTCATAGTAGATAGAGAGAAGAGAAATAAGGGAAAAAAAAAAAAAAAAAAGGGGGGGGGGGGGGGAAGCAAGGGAAGCGAAAGGTCCAGGCTGCGAAATTTGTGTCAACAGTGTTAATGGAGATCAGAAATGAGAGTGTCAAGAATTTAAACACACACCATAGCTAAGCAGGCAAATATAAATTACCGGAAAGGAGGTCATAACCACGCAGATCAGGAAAGAACCAAGGGCATAACCAGAGGTAGGGCTGAGCTCAATCAGGTATCCCGACCCATGAGAGATCCGAATTCAGGGGTAGTTACAAAGTGGGTCCAGCAGGCCCAAACATGTGAGTATTTAGTTGGCATGTCAAGTGCAGTCGCAATCAGTTCCTCCATTTCCGCCACTTTGCTTATTCGATTGAGCCAATCGCGTGTAGTTGGGGGGTGAGTGGAGCCCCATAGCACAGGAAGACAGAGTCTGGCTGCGTTGATCATATGCATCGCTAGGGACTTGAAATATTGACTCCTAGGAATGGGGGTATGATGAAGCAATAGCTGAGCAGCAGAGAAAACTATGGGCAAAGTGGTCACTGAAGTCACCAACCGGTGGACCTCCAGCCAGAATGGTTGAATAAGTGGACAGGACCACCAAATATGCAAGAAAGAGCCATCAGGTGTCCCACATCTCCAGCACACGTCAGGGACAGAAGAGTTAAACAGATGAAGTCTGGAGGGAGTACGATAACATCTAGTGGCTAATTTGTAGCCATTTTCCTGCGTCGAGACATTACTCGAGCAGTAGTGGGAGTACATAAAAATGCGGTCCCAATCCGACTCCGATAAATCCGTCTTTAGGTCTCTATTCCACGCACGGCAAGAGGGGAAAGAAGTGCAAGTCCTGCTGTCCCCTAGGAGAGGATAAATCTCAGAGATCAAATGCGTCCGTGGTTCGGATTTAGAGCATAAGGATTCAAATGGAGTAACAGGGCGAGTCCAATTATGGCGGGATTTATGGAAAAGCAGGAAATGTCTAATCTGAAGAAAGGCCCAGAGAGGGAATTCGCGGATATTCAAGCTAACCTTCAGCTCCTGTAATGTTTTCACCTTGCCGGAGTGAAGAAAATGTTTTACTATAATCTGATCGTGTGGCCAGTAATTTGATAAAAAATCCTTGTGCAACCCTGGGGGAAAATCTGGATTCAGGCGGAGCGACGTCAAGGGACTAGGAGAGTCTGAAACGGACGACGTTTTACAAGCCTTGCGGAAAACTTCTAACGTGGGACCTATCAAAGGATGGGAGAGGAGAACCTGAGGTGTGTGTTTCGGCAATAGCCAAGGGATCGATGGTAGGGGAGTGGGCAAAAAAGCCTTCTCCAAAAGGACCCAGTCTTTGGAAGCAGAATGAATGTGCCAGTCGACTATGCGGGAAAGATGACACGCCCAGTAATAGCGGGGTAGGTCAGGGAGCCCAATGCCCCCGCTGAGTTTGGGACGAGTTAGCTGAGAGAACGAGACCCGCGGACGCTTGTGATGCCATAAAAAGAATGAACATAGTTTCTTACAAGAAGCAAAGAATGTCATTGGAAGTAGAATTGGCAAAGTTTGGAAGAGATAGAGGAGACGCGGAAGTATATTCATTTTAATAATTGCAGCCCTACCAAACCAAGAGAAGCAGGGGTGATGCCACTTGTTTAGGTCTTCCTGTATGACTTTGAAAACCGGTAAGAAATTTTTGGCATAAAGGTCGTCCAGATTACGGCCCTTAAGGTTTTAACTAGATGGTATTATACCCCATCAAGACTACACAGATTGTTTCCACAAACGTCCCCTCTATGTTTTCGGGGCTGTGGCCTTACAGGCACTTTGGTGCATATATTTTGGGATTGCCCGTCCATATCTTTGATTTGGTGCAGGATATCTGAGGTGGCACCTCACTGGCGGGTTCCCCAGTACGCTTATCTATACAGACCTGTCTATTGGGGGCTCATATCCCGGGGGTCCCTGATGCCATTATGAGATTGATACATACTATATGTATTGCCACTTTATGGTCTATTGCCTTACACTGGAGGTCCAATGTTGTACCTTTGGCCTCCATTCTACACAGAATTGATGCAGTAATGCTCATGGAACGCATTCATTATACTCTGCTGGATAAGATGCACTTATTTGATAAAAAATGGGAGTCATGGAGGGATTATAGACATTTACTGCATGATTAACAACATTTCCAGTGAAAAATGACTGAAAAATACTGTTGACAGATGTATCATTCAACTTATCTTATCATTAACGTATTTCATGTACTTGCAATCTACTTTTCTTCTGTTTCTTCTCTTTCTTACTATAATATACTTTTCTGAATTGTACTTTTCAAAAGTGCCTTGTTTTTGCTGTAAATATTATTTGAAAATGTGCTTTTGTTTCACTGTCTACTTATATTCAATAAAATTGTTTGTAAACAAACAAAAAAAAAAATAGAACTGTTTGGTAGAAACACAACTCGTTGTGTTTGGAGGAAAGAGAGTTGCATCCAAAGAACACCATACCTACTGTGAAGCATGGGGGTGGCAACATCATGCTTTGGGGTTGTTTCTCCGCAAAGGGACCAGGACGACTGATCCAGGTACAGGACAGAATGAATGGGGCCATGTATCATGAGATTTTGAGTGCAAACCTCCTTCCATCAGCAAGGGCATTGAAGATGAAACGTGGCTGGGTCTTCCAACATGACAATGATCCCAAACATATCGCCTGGGCAACGAAGGAGTGGCTTCGTAAGAAGAATTTCAAGGTCCTGGAGTGGCCTAGCCAGTCTCCAGATCTCAACCCCATAGAAAACCTTTGGAGGGTGTTGAAAGTCCGTGTTGCCCAGCGACAGCCCCAAAACATCACTGCTCTAGAGGAGATCTGCATGGAGGAATGGGCCAACATACCAGCAACAGTGTGTGCCAACCTTGTGAAGACTTACAGGAAATGTTTGACCTCTGTCATTGCCAACAAAGGATATATAACAAAGTATTGACATGAACTTTTCGTATTGACTAAATACTTATTTTCCACCATAATTTGCAAATAAATTCTTTCCAAATCAGCCAATGTGATTGTCTGGATTTTTGTTTCTCATTTCGTCTCTCATAGTTGAGGTCTACCTATGATGCCAATTACAGGCCTCTCTCAAGTGGGAGAACTTGCACAATTGGTGGCTGACTAAATACTTTTTTGCCCCACTGTATAACAGTGCAGAATTGGGATAAGAGGACCTGTCATGTTATTATGGACAGGATTGGGGTAAGAGGACCTGTCATGTTATTATAGACAGGATTGGGGTAAGAGGACCTGTCATGTTATTATGGACAGGATTGGGATAAGAGGACCTGTCATGTTATTATAGACAGGATCTGGGTAAGAGGACCTGTCATGTTACTATGGAAAGGATCGGGATAAGAGGACCTGCCATGTTATTAAGGACAAGAATGGGGTAAGAGAACCTGTCATGTTGTTATGGACAGGATCGGGGTAAGAGGACCTGTAACATAAATGTAAGATTTGGATAGCTGAGATGTGATCAGTAGAAATGTCATTGTATTTCTAGCTTAGTTCCATGTTATTAAAGATAACAAGTTAAGTGATCATTATTCAGTCAGAGACATATGTTCACCAATTAGCATCTGAAAGGACAGCAGCTTCTAGACTGGAGGTGACACCTAGATGCCAATAAAACGTTGTCACCTATGTAGTCACAGTTTGCCACCTTCTAGAAATCTAAAAAGAAGAGCTCTAGCCTTTCGACTTTGGTAAGCAGCGGGAGACCAGGGGAGGGCTCCGATCTGTCTGGGTGCTATAACTTATATCAGCAGATCAAAGGAAAATATTTAATCTCTCATGAAAGCTAAAATATTAGTTGCAGAGATGAAAATACTTCCTTCTGTTTGGACACACTGTAGGGTACATCTGCATGTAAAACTGTATTTGTAGCCTATGTAGAATCCCAGAGAAAAGCAGAAAACAGTTGTATGGTGCCTGATTGCGACAACTGAACAACGACTGATACTGTCACGATTGGACTGATGGACTGGTGTCAGAAATTCTATCCCTGGCTTGGTGATTCAAACTGTTCCTGGTTCAATTGAATTTGGGCACTTCAGTAGCCAGAATGTCCTGTGGGCTGGAACAGAAACACCCCCCCAGGGTTGATTGGCCAAGGATTAATGTCCAGCCCAGGGGCGGACTGACAACTCATGGGACCCCCGGGCAAAAGGGGATCTTTGTCCAAACTCAAAAAAGCCTATGAAAAAAGCACCAGGGGCATCTCATGGGGCCCCCTACTGACCCCGGGCCCCTCGGGCAGTGCACGAGTTTCCAAATGGTCAGTCCGCCCCTGGACTCCTACGTCCATATCTCAATAAATTGAGGACCCTGAGATATGGACGGGGTGATTCGTACGGAGCCGATTCTATTTGACTGGCGAATCATGGACTTTCTCTGACTTGCTCCAGTCGCAGGATAACTCTTGGTAAACGTTTTATTTCTTTTTTTATTCCCTTTTATTTTATAGTCATTTTGCATTTTCGGTAATTGTTTTATTCTTTGTACATCTTTGTACATATTTTATGCACTGCCCACTGCCAATTAGGCAATTACCCAATTATACAATGGAGGCAATATATCAATGAAGAAACGTACATAAATGGAAAATGACTGGTGAATGACTGTGTACCAGGGCCTGGCTCTAGTGGCTCTCTGGAGTCAAGGCCTGGAGAAGAGTTTAAAGTCACAGAGGACTCTGCAACTGACAATGTGTTATGTGATGCTAAATGTAATGACATGGGCAAGGCAGACCTTCTCTTTGCTGCAGTGGTGACTAGTGGTGCCCACCAGTTGGCCCTGGACCAGTCATTGCCACTGCTACAGAGGAACTGTCTATGGAAGGGCCCAATCTAGCTGGGTTGGACACTTGTGAACCTGGCCCAGAGGGCCTAAGGTCTCCTTAGTCTGTTGTTCACCTGGCACCTGTGGCAGATAGCTCTGAGTCCCCTGAGGCTGAAAAAAATTGATGGCAGCCCAGAGGATTTCAGAGGTCTGGCTGAAGGACCGCCAGCGGTGAATGGCAGGATGAGGCTGTATGGTCAACAGGAATTTGGTTTCGCACCCATTTGTAAAGAAACAGACTGTTCTTCTAAAGTTCCCGGGGAAAAGGCACATTGTGTTTTAGTAAGTCCTGGTAAAGACTAGTGTTGTGTGCCTCTCCCCTTGTGGGATGAAGTTTTCTTTTGTTTGCTCCCCTGTCACCACAGATTCCAGTAATGCCATTTTGGATCCTGGGCTGTGGAGCACAGAGGAGAGACCACAGGGTGAGTGTTTAAATCTGACTCTACTCTCTCAGTAGCTGTGGCTGACAGCACTGAGTTTCCAGAGGCTGTTACATTTGATGCCAGCCCAGAGGAACTCAGGAATCTGACAGACGCTCTGCTGAGGAAGTGGTAGAAGTGTGTGATGTGGGTCGGAGGACAACCCCTGGTGGAATCCTTTCTCCTGTAACTTTCCCCTCGTGGGTGCTGCCAGTGCAGACTCATTTCTCTTTGTTGCAGAGGGAAGTCTACAGGATGTTGAGGCAAATTCAGCCCAATCAGTGTCTTCCACCTCAGAAGCTGCAGCTGACATCGCTGAGTACTTCCAGGCTGATAAGTTTGATGTTGTCCCAGAGGAGCTCAGGTGTTGTGCTGACAGATGTTCTGCTGAGGAGGACAGAGTAGAAGGGTGTGGTACGGGTCAGAGGATGATCCCTGGTGGAACAAAGTCTTCTGTGGATTTATCCTTTGTCCCCACAGCTATGAGTATCATGACTGAGGATTCATTGCTGTGCACAGCAAAGGGAGGATCACAGGATGATGGGGGAACACTGACCCCTTCAGAATCTGCATTCTCAGAGACTGCGTCTGACAACCCTGCATTCTTGCAGGCTGATAGGTTTGATGTCAGCCCGGAAAAACTTAGGGATTGCGCTTACCAGTTTCTGGCTGAAGGAGAAAGAGCAGAAGTGTGGGAGACAGGTCAGAGGATGGAGGCTCTGGTATCCAAGCCATGGAACCAGGTCCAGATCACCCAGGAACGACCTTATGCCAGGCTCAAGCATCTGGGTGTTGAAGCTAATACAGAACCACCAGATGACCATGGCCAGTGGCTGAAGATGAAGACAGCACACAATGACAGGTTTGCCTGTGCACTTCAAGTAGGTAGTCAGTGGCCAATGGATTAAGGGGATCCGCAGGGCGATCTGCTGGCCAGTACCCTTTAGGATCAGTCAGAGAGCTGTACAGAAGCCCTCTCCTATCAGCAGGGGGACAGGCTGAAATGTCAACGGTGCCAATCTTTAGCTGGGAGAACTTTTACCCCCCAACCTAGGAAACCTTCTTGGCAGATGTGTTAGCCAACCCGTTTAGGCTCAGCTATGCGTCATGTAGAAGGGGGGAGATGTAACATAAATGTAAGATTCGAGTAGTTGAGATGTGATCAGTAGAAATATGTAATTGTATATCTAGTTTAGTTCCATGTTATTAAAGATAACAAGTCAAGTGATCATTATTCAGTCAGAGACATATGTTCACCAATTAGCATCTGGAAGGACAGAGCAGCTTCTAGACTGGAGGTGACACCTGGATGCCAATAAAACGTTGTCACCTATGTAGCCACAGTTTGCCACCTTCTAGAAATCTAAAAAGAAGGGCTCTAGCTGTTTTGGCTTCGGTAAAGAGCAGGAGACCAGGGAAGGGCTCCGATCTGTCTGGGAGCTATAACTTATATCAGCAGATCAAAGGAAAATATTTCATCTCATGAAAGCTAAAATATTAGTTGCAGAGAGATGAAAATACTTCCTTCTGATTGGCCATACTGTAGGCTACATCTGCATGTAAAACTGTATTTGTAGCCTATGTAAAATACCAGAGAAATGCAGAAAACGGTTATATGGTGGCTGATTGCGACAACTGAACAGCGATTGATACTGTCATGATTGGACTGATGTGCTGGTGTCAGAAATTCTATCCATAGACTTGGTGATTTAAACCGTTCCTGGTCCAATCAACTTTGGGCACTTCAGTACCCAGAACGTCCTGTGGGATGGTACAGGAACACCCCCCAGGGTTGATTGGCCTAGGGCTAATGTCCAGCCTACATCCATATCTCAATAAATTGAGGACCTTGAGATATGGACACAGTGATTCGTACGGAGCCGGTTCTATTGACTGGCGAATCGTGGATTTCTCTGACTTGCTCCAGTCACAGGATAACTCTTGGTAAAAGTTTTATTTGTTTTTATTTTATAGTCAATAGCCAATTGTGTGTCTTTTTGCATGTTCTGTAATTGTTTTTTCTTTGTACAAATATTATGCACTGCCCACTTTCGGGAAATTAAATCATAAAATTAATAAGTGACTTCTGGGTACTTAAGCTTGGGCTCATATCTCTGGAGAGATTGTATTGTATTGCAGTGTCTTTATATTCTCGGTCAAGTTCATTGCCTATCTGTGTGCAATTGCACTGCATGTTGGCAGATTGCATGCAGATTGTAAGGTAGCAGATCTGCTATACGAAAATTTGTGTGTGTGTGGTGGCCCAGCAGACCAGTCTGCAGATAAACTGTTGGGTGGTGGCAAGCTACCGTTTGTGGTGTGTCTGGTGTGTGGACAGTGGAAGAGTGATTAACACTGGGGTTCTAGCTTGTAGGATAGCTGGAGGAATCCTAGAAGGGTGTACCAATTGCTAGACTGCTCCCCAACCCAGCCAGCTGGATTGGAGTGGAGTCTCCCTCTAGTGGTTGCCAGAGGTAGTGCGGGCTGTGAAAGTGTATCACGGCCGGTCTTATATATATATATATATATATATATATATATATATATATTCAGAAATAGTCCCCCTCATTCCCTCTTTACCCCAAGTCATGGCCAGACGTGCACGCCTCGGTTAGCTAGTCGCTGTGGGTGTGTGCGTGTGGTGTGGATCCATGACATGACCTGTCATGTTATTATGGACAAGATTGGGGTAAGAGGACCTGTCATGTTATTATGGACAGGATCGGGGTAAGAGGACCTGTCATGTTATTATGGACAGGATTGGGGTAAGAGGACCTGTCATGTTATTATGGACAGGATTGGGGTAAGAGGACCTTGGAGAAGAAGGTAAAATAAAAATAACTGAATTGTATGTTCTCACTATATGACTCTCTAACACTTTACTCCATTTTTTTTTTACAGATAATGAAACAATGTATGTTATCTATGGTAAGTAACTTATACAATGTGAGTTAATTTATAAGACATTACTGTCCAAACATGAATTATGACTGCAAATTTTGTTGTATCTATATTGTACATTTTTCCCGAGGATGGGGTCACTTTAGATCCAGAACTGGCGGTCTGCATATCATTACATTACATTACATCGAGTTTATATAGCGCCAAAGGGTTTGCTCAGCGCTGTACAATAGAGGGGGGGACAATACATGAAACAGTACAACAACTACAAACGGCACACGAGGGGTTAGAGGGCCCTATTCTTTTGAGCTTACAATCTAGGAGGGAGGGGGTAGTGGTACAGGAGGAAGTGGCTGTGGGGGATGGAGTGGTAGGAGGAATGAAGGAGAACGGCAGTTAGGTGAGGTTGGGGTAGGCTTCCCTGAAGAGGTGGGTTTTCAGGGAGTGCCTGAAGGTGAGGAGGGAAGGTGACAGTCTGATGGATTGGGGTAGTGAGTTCCATAGGATTGGGGAGGACCTGGAGAAGTCTTGTAGACGTGCGTGGGAGGAGGAGACCAGGGGGCAAGATAGAAGGAGGTCCTGTGAAGAGCGAAGGGTACGGGTAGGGTGATACCTGGGAATCAGGTTGGTGAGGTAGTTAGGGGCAGTGTTGTGAATGGCTTTGTAGGTCAGAGTGAGTAGTTTGAATTTGATGCATTGGGCGATAGGGAGCCAGTGGAGGGAGAGGCAGAGGGGGGAGGCAGAGGTGGAGCGGTTGGTGAGGTGGATGAGTCTAGCCGCTGAGTTCAGGATGGTCTGAAGGGGGGAGAGCCTGCACTGGGGTAGGCCGGTGAGGAGGGAGTTGCAGTAGTCGAGGCGTGAGATAATCAGGGAGTGTACGAGTATTTTAGTGGTGTCTGGGGTAAGGAAGGTGCATATTTTGGCAATGTTGCGAAGGTGGAGTCTGCATGTGTTTGTAAGTGTTTTGACATGAGGTTGGAAGGAGAGGTTTGAGTCCAGAATGACACCAAGGACTTTGGCTTGCGGGGTGGGATTGATGGTGGTGTTGTTGGTAGTGATGGATAGGATGGATAGGATCATCCAATGTTACCATGATCAGCATACATGGGAACTTTTGAAAATCAGAATTCCTGAGAATAGGGGTGGATTAGGGGGGTGGGACCATAGTACACCTCATCGATAGGTAGGTGTAGCAGAATTGGGCTAACAGTGGGAGGGGTTTAGTACTTGAGCCTACATAGAGGGTGCAGGAGTCAGAAGTACAGTATGTAATGTGTATGGTGCAGGGGTCCAGGTTGGGTAATATACATAGTATAAATATTGCCTCTAACATTTTCCTATCAGTGCTCCATTATAACATTTATTACCTTGAGGACAAATCCAGACTCTACCTAAATGGTGACTTGCTTAAGCAACACACTGCAGGCTGAAATGCATGGGATTTCCTTTCAGAATGAATAGCAGCCCTGTGTGTCATGCAAGAACAGAGTGATTTGACTGTGGGCTGTTGCAGGTGTGGGAACAGGTGGGATTCCCGCACCCGCAACCAGCCCACAAGTGTGAACCTAGCCTAAAAAAGAGCTCCAGGCAATTTTTTTTGTCCCATAAAGTGTAGAAAATTTCTAGTTTTTTTGTCTAGGAGATTTCAGAGCGGAGATATACTTACCTCATCCACTGATCCTAGTAGTGCAAGACCAGTCTCCAACATTCCTGCCCCCCCACATGCTAGGGGTCTTGTGAAAGGATGGTTCCTGATGTCATCACACCCATAGATCAGCTCTGGACAGAAGGAACAGTCTACTGCTGGACATGGAGGTGCACTGTTTTCTGGAGGATTAAAGGATCAGGTACATGTAGTTTTTCCTTGTGCCTCTGAACAAAATGAGCAATTAACCCATGCAGTGCAAGCCCAATATTGAATATCCTCTAAAATAGTTCACTTTTTCCCCAAAACCATTTTATCACATGACTGCGCATTTAAGCATGAAGCGAGTTCCTTAACATTGGCATTATCATCCCAACCGATAATCCTTAGCCAAACATGAACAAGTTTCATCGCTGTCTATTGGCTTCCACTGAAGTTGCAAAAAGTGCTTCTATATTGCCATAAGCCTACTCCAAAAATGTGATTACCCCTCACATACACACAAATAATAGGTGCCACTGTCATTAGGACGACTTTTTGGGTCGGCTTCCTTTTGGTGCTCATATATAACATCTTTACGCATGTTACACATATCTCACACAATGACATCATCATGTAGATGTCATGCACGCATTATGTACTTCACATTCACTAACGTCATCAGTGTGTGTGCAAGATGCATTGTGATGACCCCACATAATGGGTATAAAAATAAAACTCGAGTACTGTTTTTTAGCTTTTTATAACAATTGGACTACAGCTTTGCAATCACCTAATACACACTTAATTCTCTGCTTCTATTCTTATAAATAGCAAGAGTGTTTTTAATGGATGTATACTTTTTAGGTTATTTTCACTTATAGCATCCTTTTATCATTTCTCAATCCGTGGTCATATTTTAACAATAAAACAATTTTTCTTTATCGAACATTATGGGACACATAGCAGCCATATTAATCCCTACTCATTGAGTTATGCACCATCTACAAGTGATAGGAAAAATAACAGGAAGTCCCTTAATATTAAACCCCTCCCATACAGGAAGGACCTTGTTTTTTTTACATTGTCCGAAGTTTATGGTCCCTGCTGTGCAGCTCTCTGCATGATGTTATCAGATTCTCAACAGTTCCAACTGTAATCAGGATACTGGTACTATATGGATCCATTCCTACAGTTATTATCATTCAGAAGAATGCTACCCGGACCCCTGTTCTGGAAGGAGAGGACAAGATGTGGGGATAGCCTGTATTGTTCCAGTAGGGTGCTATACAGGTCCAGGATAATGAACCCTAGCATGGGTGATAAAGTTCCTTTAAAGCTTGTCATGAGGGGTGAAAATTGGACCGCTTCCCCTGGACATAGGGGGGGGGGGGTCCTGTGGCTGGACTGATAAGTGCTCCTTCTCTCTGGTACTTGGACAATGAAGTTAGGGAATTGGCCCAGTGGGATCATTTGCTGTTTTTACTTGATCAGTATGTTTATTGTTGGAGAAGTGGCTGCTGATGTGGTATCATCTTGTGTCACTGCTTTTGGCCAGGCTGCCTGGCCTGCACTGCGCTCCCTCCAGGATGTGATAGCACCACAATGAGGAGGAATTAAGGAATCCTGGCTGCTTTCCAGGCCGTTCCATCACCATGTTTCAGTGGCAGTGCTGAGAAGAAGCCTGGGGGCCTCCGGGTGCCATTACAGAAGTGGAGCGTTGTGGCAGAAGCAATACTACCTGCTTTGTAACAGCATCAGGATAACCTGGTGGCACAAGAAAGACTGCAGTGGCTTCAACTATGGAAGTGGCACTTCCCAGTTATCACTGTTATTCCAATGTAAGGATACATTTGAAGCAATGTTTATTTTGACACTCCCATCCTCATCAGGCCTCCAGGATCATGTGAGCACACATGTGGAAGATAAATAAAATATTAAATGTGTCGCTCTCCACTACTCAGAAGTATTTACAATACTCTCCCCTTCAAACATGCATAATATGGACATCTATACTAGTTGATAATAAATAATATAAATAAATAAAATAAATAAATAAATCTAAATAAATATTAATCCATAGTGGTATAAATAATCTTAAAATTAAAACACCTCTTGTGCTGTAATTAATTATAATACAATTCTGCTAAATTGATAAAATTGATGATGTGAAAAAAGCTAATAAATCTATTCAAATACCATGTGCATAATATTGAAATTATTCAAATCAGATAAACAAGAAACCTCCATGCACAGTGATATATGTGCAAAACATATATGTGCAAAAATACAAAATACACAAAACAATTTTATGAAAAAAATGATAATAAAAAATAATAAAAAGTAATAAACAAATTAATATAAAAAATAAAAAAGAAATAATAATAAAAGGAACCTCTATTTAATCTTGCTGTGCAGATGGTATAGTGTGCTCACCTCACTTATACAGCCCAAAATAGTGAGTAGAGCTATATGCTAATTGTCCTTAACTTAGATAAAATATAAACGTCCCAATATGTATATAAAAATATATGGAAAATATATTGCTGTTGAAGTGGACTGTAATGTTACTTTCCTTCCACTAGGTGGCCTCCCAATTTCTTCTGGGTTATGAGGGCTGGATGGATAGATAGGGATATCTCCCCTCGTCCTGTGGGGGTCTATCTCCTATCTTCTCTTCTTCCCTTTTGCTCCTCCAATTTAGGCCATGAAAAAGAAAGATTCCCACATAGTGCTTTATCCTTTACAAAAGATTTTAATTTGTCTCCGATAAAATGCGAACTCACATTCCACAGAACAATACAGAGCGTTTTTCAATGTGTGCCCTTGCACAATAACAGTACTCGCCGTTCTGCTGAAAGTGGCGTCGTGACGTCAGAGCCCCTCCCCTACGCGTTACGCCACAGGGTCACGTGGCTTCCTCAGGGGGACACCTCTGAGGAAGCCACGTGACCCTGTGTTTTTGTGTTGATGCACCATCACATTTTTAGGAGTTAGCTATTTATAAGCATTTTTTCATACCACTATAGTAGCTCACAAGTACACATTATTATAAATTTCACACTTGTGGAAGATAGTGGGGATACTGGCATTGGTCTCTTAGAGTAACCTCTGCGGTGTTGGTGGTTTCACAGTGCACTCCCAGCTGACTGGGATTGTCCTATTTGTGGTGTGAGCAGGCCATCTGTTTCACAGATGGCACAGAGCTGGGGACACAGTGGGGATGGGTCTCTAATATCTCAGTCAATAGGAAAGAACCTAGCTGTCATTCCCTGGTACTGTTGCTCAGGGGGGGATCAATGTGTGCCTTGTGGTTTTGACCCCCTTCTCTTATCAGGTACTTACACTACCTCAAGGGCACCTTTCCTCTTGTTCCCTTGTAACAAAAGAAGAGTTTTTGCCTGCATTAGCAGGAATGCTACAGGAACCATCATGTTTGTGAAAGTAGGTTTTTCCTTCACTCCTTGCATATTTTTAGGGGAGGAGGAACTTGCGGGGGATGACGCTGAAATGGACTATATCATACCTGAGAATATGGAGGCAGAAGATTCAGTTTTCCAAGGACGTTTTGCCAGACTCAGAAAATCTTCAGGCAATTTCTTGAGGATGTGGTATGCATGGATCTTAAGTTATCACTTCTCTTCTTAGAAAATTCCACCCCTGGGTCATGGAAGGCACCACAAGGTCCTCATAGTTCCCTGTTCATCCTCACCTTAAAGAAGCTTTTATACGAGCTGGGTTCACCTGGCAATGTGTTCATTCCACTGAAGAGATTTACTCATCAATACCCACTGGAGAATGAATTCACTATCTAGTGGTATGTACCCTCTGTAGATGCGACAATCTCTTGTCTAAATGAAAGCCTTATGTGACTGGTGGACAACATCATGGTAGTTAAGGATGCTGCCAACAGACATCTATAGACTTTGTTGAAACTGTCTTTTACCTTGATGGGTGCAGCCTTGCAGCTGGCAGTTGATGCTAGCAGAGTCTGCCAAACCCTTAAGGTGAAGCTTCACCAGAGGGTCGGATGGCTTGAGCAATGATACCGAGTTGAGAGAATGTCTGAATATTTCTTTCATGCCCTCCTTCGCTGTGTAGACCTTGAAGGTTTCCAACCAACAATTTGCTCCTTTTGGACTATTGTATATACAGCAGCAATTTAATAATAGTATGCCCAGAAGTATCTGGCCAAGATTGTGGTCTGCAGAGTTACCTAGCAAAGAAGCTGCTGGTTAATTATCCGTTTAATGGGGAGTGTTTGCTTGGGCCTGAACTGGCATTATATCCAGATGTATTCTGGCTGTATTCAGTTTTCTGTTGCCTTTTGGAAAGTAGGAAAAGAGTTGACTCAAAGATCTGCCACTCCTTCTGTGTCTTCCTCTACATGGTATTCCTTTCATTGCTCTTTGGCTATGACTTCTAGGTTGCTAATTCAGTTTGAGTTCCCTAAGAGGTCCTGGGCCTCCCAGCTAGCAAAGTTGGAGTGGTGGGGGGGCATAGAGGACAAGTGAATTTTCTGTACATTGGCTCAGGCTACAAGCTGCAATTTCAGAGATTTCCTCCTCCACAATTCATGCTTTTAAATATTTTTTAATCTGGAAAATAAATGTGTCTCTTTAGCAAGCTCTCAATTATCTTCCTTCTCAGGGAGTTCTTGTTATGATTCCACAGAAACAGAAGTTCTGCTCTAGCATCTCTACAGTTCTAAAACTGAAGAGCAAATTTTACCCTTCTTGGACCTCTCTCTCTCCAGTCAGGGGAATTCCTGGCATCAGTGGGCATAAGGGATGCATTCCTAAATGTCCCAAACTGTCCACCTTACCAGAAGTTCTTTGGTGGTGGAGGATCATCATTTTCAATAGATGGCCCTGCATTTGGCCAGTCCACTCCTCCCAAGAGCCTGGCTCTGGTTGGAGCTCTTGCATTTCCAAAGTCCCCCTGTTATAGGACACCTGAACTGCTTGCTTCTAAGGATGAAATTTGGTTCAGTTACTCAGTTCAGTCATTCCCACCAAGCTGAAGGTAAGGAAGATGACTTATCTAAGTCTTATTTGCATGGTGTGAGGCTTGAAGATTCATCCTCATGAGTATTATGTGCGTACAATGTGGACTGATACTTGGCATTTCCCCAACTCTGAGTTGATCGGGGACTGGCCTGGAGTATGATTGAGGATCAAGCATTAGCCTTGATGTTCTTTCAGAAACTCATCATTTCACACTCCCTAGTGTGAGCTTTTGTGCAGGGCATCAGTCGTATTGTTGCATCACTTAAACCTTTGTTGGTTATGTGGGACTTGAATGTGGTTCTTGTAGTATTGCAGAATTCCCTTGGGATATCTGGGGTATTCCTTAGTCCTTCTGTCAGTCAGTCTTGAATTTATCTGATTTTTGGTTTTGGCTTTGGTTTTCTGATGTTTTCTCATTCCCCCTGCAAACCATTTTAAAACTCTTTTAAATTAAGTTTATTATATTTTTCCAATTTCTTTTTCTTTTTCCTCATATGTCTTTATGTGTGGCTACTGTATGTTGACACCTAATCTTGATAAGATACATTTTCTATTATTCTGCTACAATGTGTCAGCTTCTCAATAATGTTTGATTTATCTAGAAGTTATGGGGAGGAAGCCGCAGAGAGAGGTAATCACCACCTGTAACTGATTTCCTTTTCTCTGCGATCTCTACCCCGTTATCACAAATAAGAGGGGAAAGTTATAGTATCTCTCGGAAGAGAGTCCACCCCTCAAATTTTTTTAAATATTTTATTCTATCTTTTCAGGTGACAACACTAAAGAAATGACACTTTGCTACAATGTGACGTAGGGAGTGTACAGCTTGTATAACATATACATTTGCTGTCCCCTCAAAATAACTCAACACACCGCCATTAATGTCTAAACAGCTGGCAACAAAAATGAGTCCACCCCTACTGTAAGTAAAAATGTTCAAATTGGGCCCAATTAGCCATTTTCACTCCTTGGTGTAATGTGGGTTGTTAGTATTACAAGGGAATGGGGAGCAGGTGTGTTAAATTTGGTGTTATCGCTCTCACTCTCATACTGGTCACTGGAAGTTCAACATGGCACTTCATGGCAAAGAACTCCCTGAAGATCTGAAAAAAAAAAAGAATTATTGCTCTACATAAAGATGGCCTAGGCTATAAAAAAATAGCCAAGACTCTGAAACTGAGCTGCAGCAGGGTGGCTAAGACCATACAGCAGTTTAACAGAACAGGTTCCACTCAGAACAGGCCTCACCATGGTCGGCCAAATAAATTGAGTGCACATGCTCAGAGTCATATCCAGAGGTTTTGTTTGGGAAATAGACGTATGAGTGCTGCCAGCATTGCTGCCGAGGTTGAAGGTGTGGGGTTTAGCCTGTCAGTGCTCAGGCCACACACTGCATCAAATTGGTCTGCATGGCTGTCATCCCAGAAGGAAGCCTCTTCTAAAGATGATGCACAAGAATGCCCGCAAACAGTTTGCTGAAGAAAAGCAGACAAAGGACATGGATTACTGGAACCATGTCCTGTGGTCTGATGACACCAAGATCAACTGATTTGGTTCAGATGGTGTCAAGCGTGTGTGTCGGCAACCAGGTGAGGAGTACAAAGACAAGTGTGTCTTGCCTACAGTCAAGCATGGTGGTGGAAGTGTCATGGTCTGGGGCTGCATGAGTGCTGCCGGCACTGGGGGGCTACAGTTCATTGAGGGAACCATGAATGCCAACATGTACTGTGACATACCGAAGCAGAGCTGTCAGAGACTGTGCCACAGGGCAGTATTCCAACATGATAATGACCCCAAACACACCTCCAAGATGACCACTGTCTTGCTAAAGAAGCTGAGGGTAAAGGTGATGGACTGTCCAAGCATGTCTCTAGACCTAAACCCTATTCAGCATCTGTGGGGCATCCATCAGATCTGTGATGTCATCATGGAGGAGTGGAAGAGGACTCCAGTTGCAACCTGTCAAGCTCTGGTGAACTCCATGTCCAAGAGGGTTAAGGCAGTGCTAGAAAATAATGGTGGCCACACAAAATATTTACACTTTGGGCTCAATTTGAACATTTTCACTAATGCCAGCGGTTTAGACATTAATGGCGGTGTGTTGAGTTATTTTGAGGGGACAGCAAATTTACATGTTATACAAGCTGTATACTCACTACGTTACATTGTAGCAAACTGTCATTTTTTCAGTGTTGTCACATGAAAAGATGTAATAAAATATTTACAAAAATGTGAGGGTGTACTCACTTCTGAGATACTGTATATACAAGGGTTAGATAAAAAAATGGAGACACTACATGATTTGCAGGTGTGAAAGTGACATGTTTTGTATTGAAAGTGGACGTGATGCAACATTCTTCTGTTTCCACTGTATGATGAGACACCTAGCTAAAAGGTGGGAAACCTCACGTTCCTCATTCACTGCATGCATTGCCAGTAAAATATCAACGGTTATGATGGCATATACAGTTTCCGGGAAAAAGCATAAGCATGGTTGACATGGTCAACTGACCAAAAGAAACAAAAATACATTGCGTAGGATTGAGATTCGAATAAGAAAGCAACTGCTGCAAAAATGACTGCAGAGCTCAATCTCAGCCCCATGAAGACTGAGTCCCATGAAGTCTGAGATTGAGCTGTCCTAAGCCTCAGTTGCTGGGGGACAAGGTTATTCCCATCTTGAATGTGTTTTGGGATATTAGGATTAGCTGAGGTTGACTGTTGTATTCATCAGTTGGATTTCCTCTTTGTGCTTCTTGAAGGCCCAAAAAAAGCTTCCATATCATATCTTCCATCCTTGGATGGATCTGTCAGCTTACTATCAAGCTTATGGTCCAAAAGGGAAAGCTCCACCATTTTTTGGAGGAGGAGTGTAGGTTCTTCCTGGGCTATTCATCATCAGACTTTGGTAGCTCATGCTGTAAGTTGCTACCTGGTCTTTGGGTTGTATTTTTACAAAGTTTTCTACTGCTTGGATGCCGCTGAAGATGCTGCCTTGGTTGCAGAGTATTGTGGGCAGCTGTATGAGGTCCTAGCCTATTCTGGTTAAATTGTTTGAGGCCTGTGGGCTTGTTGCTGTATTGTCCTCTTCTCATTCAGTGCTTTGGAACACCCCTACGAGTAAGAATGAATATGGCTGCACTGTGTCCCAGGATGTAGAAATAAAGAAAAATAGATTTTTGACGTACCTGGAAAATCCATTTCTTGGAGTAAACCAAAGGACAAAGAGGTCCCTCTCCTCTATGGTTCATGGCTTGCTACAAAACTGAGACCCTCCCTTTATATGAGGGGTTATAAAGGGGAGATCTCCTGTTTTTCTTTCAGTGCCCAATCACAGGTGGCATATAGTCCTATGAATACAGATTAATAAGGCTGTTATGTGTTCCACGATGTACCCCAAAAAATACATTTTACAGATCAAGTCATCCAGTTTTAAAGTGTTACTAAACCCACAACAGGAAAATCAGTCTGTAGATGCAGTAAAGCATGCTTGTTATACTCACTGTGGAACCGAAGGCGTTAATCCTTTTCATTGTGTAAAAACATTGATCCTGACTTCTCTGATCCTCCCCTTCTTCCAGTGCCCCCTTCTTATCTCCTGACAAGACATATCATGTGGAGTCATTCTGCACATGCTCAGCTTGGTGTGTATTGCTAGATAGTTTTTTTTTTCTTGGGAGAGTGCATGTGATCAGCACAGGGCCAATCAACACTGTCCAGACAGAAGTCTGGGGTTCTGCATCCTCCAAGAGCAAAATAAAAACTCCTCCTACCAGTTTTAACCAGTGCTCTGCTGGACACTGATAGAAGCCACAAGACTGCTATATACAGCTCATGAGAAAAGGTATTTAGCAGTTTATATTTACTAAAATAATTGCATTTCCATGTTGTGTGTACTGTGGGAGACCGGATATAGTGAATGCAGGGTCTGGGGAGACAAGATATAGTGAATGCAGGGTCCGGGGAGAGCGGATATAGTAAATGGGGGTCTAGGGAGACCAGATATAGTGAATGCAGGGTCCAGGGAGATCAAATATAGTGAATGCAGGGTTCAGGGAGACAAGATATAGCAAATGCAGGGTCCAGGGAGAGCAGATATAATGAATGCGGGGTCCCGGGAGAGCGGGTATAGTATATGTAATAATATGTAGTGAATGCAGGGTCCGGGGAGAGCGGATATAGTGAATGCAGGGTCCGGGGAGAGCGGATATAGTGAATGCAGGGTCTGGGGAGAGAAGATATAATGAATGCAGGGTCCGAGGAGACCAGATATAATGAATGCAGGGTCCTGGGGAGACTGGATATAGTGAATGCGAGGTTTGGGGAGAGCGGATATAGTGAATGCAGGGTCCGGGGAGAGCAGATATAGTGAATGCAGGGTCCGGGGAGAGTGGATACAGTGAATGTGAGGTCCGGGGAGAGCGGATATAGTAAATGCAGGGTCCGGGGAGACTGAATATAGTGAATGCAGGGTCCGGGGAGAGTGGATATAGTGAATGTGAGGTCCGGGGAGAGCGGATATAGTGAATGCAGGGTCCGGGGAGAGCAGATATAGTGAATGCAGGGTCCGGGGAGAATGGATATAGTGAATGCGAGGTCCAGGGAGAATGGATATAGTGAATGCAGGGTCTGAGGAGCGAGGGTATAGTGAATGCGGGGTCCGGGGAGACCAGATATAGTGAATTCAGGGTCCGGGTAGACCAGATATAGCGAATGCAGGGTCGGGGTAGACCAGATATAGCGAATGCAGGGTCCAGATATAGTGAATGCGAGATCTGGGGAAAGCAGATATAGTTAATGCGGGGTCTGAGGAGAGCAGATATAGTGAATGAAGGGTCCGGGAAGACCGAATATAGTGAATGTGAGGTCCAGGGAGAGCGGATATAGTGAATGCAGGGTCCGAGGAGACCGGATATAGTGAATGCGAGGTCCGGGGAGAGCGGATATAGTGAATGCAGGGTCTGAAGAGAGATGATATAGTGAATTCAGGGTCTGGGGAGACCAGATATAGCGAATGCAGGGTCTGGGTAGACCAGATATAGTGAATGCAGGGTCCAGGGAGAGCAGATATAGTGAATGCACGGTCCGGGGAGACCGGATATATTGAATGCAGGGTCCGAGGAGAGCAGATATAGTGAATGCAGTGTCCGGGAAGACCAGATATAGTGAATGTAGGGTCCTGGGAGAGCAGATATAGTGAATGCAGTGTCCGGGGAGACCAGATATAGTGAATGTAGGGTCCGGGGAGACCAGATATAGAGAATGCAGGGTCGGTGAGAGCGGATATAATGAATGCAGAGTCCGGGGAGAGCAGATATAGTGAATGCAGGGTTTGGGGAGAGAGGATATAATGAAGGCAGGGTCCAGAGAGACCAGATATAGTGAATTCAGGATCCGAGGAGACCGGATATAGTGAATGCTGTCACGATCGCACGGTCGCCGCCACCAACATGCGACAATCGCACGACCACGACTAACAGTAATACGCCACGCCCGCGGCGTCAGACCCCAGACTTTCTCACAAACTCGTGATTGAAGGACTGGCCGATCTAAAACCGCGGTGTGACGCGCGTAACAAGGCCCTACCCAGCTGCACCCTGCACGGCGATTGTCCAGCTAATGGGCTACAATCGGTGCCTGCAGCCTGAATGCGCTTGTTACTGGGTCGGGTTAATTACGAAACTAACCCTCTACTGCCACCACCACTTTTGTCGGAGACTGGGAAACTCCTGTTATCAAATATACACTATAATGATTGAAAAGTCGCCTGTCCAATACGGTCACCGCAGGCCGATTGGACAGAGGATTAAACAAACACAGTAGCGTCTCTTCAAAGGCAGGAATTCGTGAATTGCAAGTAAGCGCTTAGAAACAGTTTAACACTTTCAGAAAGAAAGATTTATTACTAAAAGAGTCAAACAGGTGCAATAAAATATTTACAAAGAAAATGTAACTATATATATATATGCATATAAAGGTACAGCAAAGAGATACTAGGAAGGAAATGAAAGAGTTAAGTTACTTGCCAATATACCTTGGTTTGTAAGCAGATCCAAGTGCAGAGCAGGAAGGGTCTTTGATCTCCTCTGTTACAATGTTACACTCAGGAGATGTGTGTGTTCAACTTCCAGGCTTGCTAGCCTGTCTCTTTTTTAAAAATCCCTCTGAAAGGGGGGGGGGGGGTTGCTCTGACTATGCTGTGTTGGGAGGGGTCAGGAGAACTCTGAATTCGAACCCACATCTGTCATAATCCATGACATGAAACATACAGTTGACCTGAGGAATGTTCAATTAATTGCTGGTCAGTTTTATGATGTGTGGGCCTACACAGTTTTGGGTGATGAAGGTTACACTTCAGCAGACTGCCTGGCACCTGGACTCAGGATGTCTTAACCTGTTTGACCCACACCATCTGTCAGGAGATAATGTTTGCCTCTCAGGAAGGGAGGGGTAGGGAATGAGGGCTGAGGAATACTTCCACTAAAAGAAAAGGAAAAGGGGAACTCCACGTCCAACTCTGATGAGCAAGTTTGCTACAAATGCGAGGTCTGGGGAGAGCGGATATAGTGAATGCAGGGTCCGGGGAGAGCGGATATAGTGAATGCAGGGTCCAGGGAGAGCAGATATAGTGAATGCAGGGTCCAGGAGACCGGATAGTGAATGCAGGGTCTGGGAAGACCAGATACAGTGAATGCAGGGTCCAAGGAGTCTGAATATAGTGAATGCAGGGTCCAGGGAGAGCGGATATAGTGAATGCAGGGTCTGGGGAGTGCGGATATAATGAATACGGGGTCTGGGGAGAGCAGAATTAGTGAATGCAGGGTCCAGGGAGAGCAGATATAGTGAATGCAGGGTCCGGGGAGAGCAGATATAGTGAATGCAGGGTCCAGGGAGACAAGATATCGTGAATACAGTGTCTGGGGAGACTGAATATAGTGAATGCAGGGTCCAGGGAGAGGGGATATAGTGAATGCAGGGTCCAGGGAGAGCGGATATAGTGAATGCAGGGTCCGGGGAGAGGGGATATAGTGAATGCGGGGTCCGGGGAGACTAAATATAGTGAATGCAGGGTCCAGGGAGAGGGGATATAGTGAATGCAGGGTCCGGGGAGAGCGGATATAGTGAATGTGGGGTCCGGGGAGACTGAATATAGTGAATGCAGGGTCCAGGGTTTAGTAACACTTTAACTTCTTTATTTATCTGCTTTATTCAATTAAATATTAGTTTTGTAAATCTAATATTTAATGTAAAATATTTCTCCAATTAGCATCTAGCACATCAGGAATTTGTTCTTATGGACCCCCCCCCCCCCCACAGCTGTATATTTGTAATATTTACATTATTTACACAAGGGGGGGATAAGTAAAGCTTTAATTTAGAATTTTCCCCATTTCCTCTTTCCCATGATGATGTCAGTTGTGATGACAGCATAGGGCGGGGCTTACGATCTGACATCACGGCACATGTATGTAGAGCAGCGCAATACGATGAGCTTTCTGTTTGCTGTTCACCTGTACGGTTTTTTTTTAGACATAGTTCTCAGAGTACAAAAACAAATATGTACTGTCAGAAATAGCCTATTTCTGACAGTTCTCTGACATTCACTCCATACAGCGGTTGAAACATAGCCTATGTTTCAACCGCTGTATCTATCTGCAGAGCTCCGCTAAGTGTATCTGCAGAGCTCCGCTATTTCTGACAGTTCTGTGACATTCCCTCCATACAGCGGTTGAAACATTGTATCTATTTGTTTCCATTTATGGAAACAAATAGATACAATGTTTCAACCGCTGTATGGAGTGAATGTCACAGAACTGTCAGAAATAGCGGAGCTCTGCAGATACACTTAGCGGAGCTCTGCAGATACACTTTTTGCCGGCTTGGAATTCTTCTTATTTTCATCCTACTTCTTCTTCTTCTTCTTCTTCTTCTTCTTCATCCTCATCCTCTTCTTCTTCTTCTGAGGATGAGGATGAGGATGAAGAAGAAGAAGAAGAAGAAGTAGGATGAAAATAAGAAGAATTCCAAGCCGGCAAAAAGTGTATCTGCAGAGCTCCTCTAAGTGTATCTGCAGAATAGAGGAGCTCTGCAGATACACTTTTTGCCAGCTTGGAATTCCTCTTATTTTCATCCTACTTCTTCTTCTTCTTCTTCTTCTTCATCATCCTCATCCTCAAAAGAAGAGGATGAGGATGAGGATGAAGAGGAAGAAGAAGAAGAAGAAGAAGTAGGATGAAAATAAGAAGAATTCCAAGCCGGCAAAAAGTGTATCTGCAGAGCTCCTCTATTCTGCAGATACACTTAGAGGAGCTCTGCAGATACCCTTTTTGCCGGCTTGGAATTCTTCTTATTTTCATCCTACTTCTTCTTCTTCTTCTTCATCCTCATCCTCAGAAGAAGAAGAGGATGAGGATGAAGAGGAAGAAGAAGAAGAAGAAGAAGTAGGATGAAAATAAGAAGAATTCCAAGCCGGCAAAAAGTGTATCTGCAGAGCTCCTCTATTCTGCAGATACACTTAGAGGAGCTCTGCAGATACACTTTTTGCCGGCTTGGAATTATTCTTATTTTCATCCTACTTCTTCTTCTTCTTCTTCTTCATCCTCATCCTCAGAAGAAGAAGAAGAGGATGAGGATGAGGATGAAGAGGAAGAAGAAGAAGAAGTAGGATGAAAATAAGAATAATTCCAAGCCGGCAAAAAGTGTATCTGCAGAGCTCCTCTAAGTGTATCTGCAGAATAGAGGAGCTCTGCAGATACACTTTTTGCCGGCTTGGAATTCTTCTTATTTTCATCCTACTTCTTCTTCTTCTTCTTCTTCTTCCTCTTCATCCTCATCCTCATCCTCTTCTTCTTCTGAGGATGAGGATGAAGAAGAAGAAGAAGAAGTAGGATGAAAATAAGAATAATTCCAAGCCGGAAAAAAGTGTATCTGCAGAGCTCCTCTATTCTGCAGATACACTTAGAGGAGCTCTGCAGATACACTTTTTGCCGGCTTGGAATTATTCTTATTTTCATCCTACTTCTTCTTCTTCTTCTTCATCCTCATCCTCAGAAGAAGAAGAAGAGAATGAGGATGAGGATGAAGAGGAAGAAGAAGAAGAAGAAGTAGGATGAAAATAAGAAGAATTCCAAGCTGGCAAAAAGTGTATCTGCAGAGCTCCTCTATTCTGCAGATACACTTAGAGGAGCTCTGCAGATACACTTTTTGCCGGCTTGGAATTCTTCTTATTTTCATCCTACTTCTTCTTCTTCTTCTTCTTCATCCTCATCCTCATCCTCTTCTTCTTCTTCTGAGGATGAGGATGAAGAAGAAGAAGAAGAAGTAGGATGAAAATAAGAATTCCAAACCGGCAAAAAGTGTATCTGCAGAGCTCCGCTAAGTGTATCTGCAGAGCTCCTCTATTTCTGACAGTTCTGTGACATTCCCTCCATACAGCGGTTGAAACATTGTATCTGTTTCCGAATAAAAACATCTGTATCCTAAATGGAAACAAATAGATACAATGTTTCAACCGCTGTACATGTGAAGGAACTGTCAGAGAACTGTCAGAAATAGCGGAGCTCTCTGCAGGGACACTTTTGCCGGCTGATCGGGAAAAATCCGATTCGCGCACCCGAAGTAGGCAAATATTCGGATTCGACGCGAATCAAATTTTTCCTGAAATTCGTATCGAATTCCACTTCGCCTGGTTCGATTCGCTCATCTCTAATTAAGACGTTATAAAGTGTGTTGGTCAAATAGCAAAGAAAGACAAACTCGGCTCCATACAGAAACGCTTTTCAGAATCAACACAACAATTCAGTGCTACTGGCTAACAAAGTACACTGCTCAAAAAAATTAAAGGAAGACTTTGTAATCAGAGTATAGTATCAAGTCCATGACACTCCTGGGATATTGATCTGGTCAGGTAAGTAGCAGAGGGGGTTGTTCATCCGTTTCTGCTGCTTTGGTGTTAATGAAATTATCAACAGGTGCACTAGATGGGCAACAATGAGATGACCCCCAAAACAGGAATGGATTTAGAGGTGGAGGCCACTGACATTTTTTTCTTTACTCATCTTTTCTGACTGTTTTTCACTAGTTTTGCATTTGGCTAGGGTCAGTGTCACTACTGGTAGCATGAGGCCATACCTGGACCCTACAAAGGTTGCACAGACAGTCCAACTCCTCCAGGATGGCACATCAATACGTGCCATTGCCAGAAGGTTTGCTGTGTCTACCAGCACAGTCTAAAGAGCATGGAGGAGATTCCAGGAGACAGGCAGTTACTCGAGGAGAGCTGGACAGGGCTGTAGAAGGTCCTTAACCCATCAGCATGACTAGTATCTGCTTCATTGTGCAAGGAGGAACAGGATGAGCACTGCCAGAGCACTACAAAATGACCTCCAGCAGGCCACTGATGTGAATGTCTCTGACCAAACAATCAGAAACAGACTTCACAAGGATGCCCTGAAGGCCTGATGTCCTCTAGTGGACCCTAGTCTAGTGGCAGGTCCACCACTGGCACCCTGTGCTTTTCACAGATGAGAGCAGGTTCACCCTGAGCACATGTGACAGATGTGAGAGGGTCTGGAGAAGCCATGAAGAATGTTCTACTGCCTGTAACATCATTCAGCATGACCATTTTGGTGGTGGGTCAATGATGGTCTGGGAAGGCAAATCCATGGAGGAATGCACAGACCTCTACAGGCCAGACAATGGCACCCTGACTGCCATTAGGTATCAGGATGAAACCTTTGGACCCATTGTCAGACCCTGTGCTAATGCAGTGGGTCCCTGTGTCCTTCTGGTGCACGACAATGCCCGGCCTCATGTGGCGAGAGTATACAGGCAGTTTCTGGAGGATGAAAGAATTGATACCATTGAATGGCCCTCTTTCTCGCCTGACCTAAATCCAATAGAACACCTCTGGGATATCATGTTTTGGTCCATCTGATGTGGCCAGATTGCACCTCAAATTGTGCAGGAGCTAAGTGATGCACTGGTCCAGATCTGGGAGGAAATCCCCCATAACACCATCCGTGGTCTCATTACGAGCATACCTCGATGTTGTCAGGCATGCATACAAGTACGTGGGTGCCATAAAAACTACTGAGGACCATTCTGAGTTGCTGCAATGAGTTTTCAGCAAAATGGGGTCGCCTGCTGCATCATTTTGTTGCTTTGATTTTTGGGGTGTCTTTGAATTCAGTCCTCTGTAGGTCGATTATTTTCATTTCCATCACATGATGGGGGATCCTTACGTTCCTAACACATTACCCATTCCATATTGGTATACATATCCAGCATGAGATTTTTCCCCAATGAGATTTGATGTGTTTTCAAAGTGTTTTTTTAATTTTCTTGAGCCGTGTACATCAAGCAATGCTTTTTACTGAGTGGTGAGAATCCAAGCCTGTAGAATGAAGGCTTTCAAGAGATTATGGGGTTGATTTAATAATGGAAAATAGACTGTGCACTTTGCAAAATGCAGTTGCACTCTACAAACGCAGTTGCATCAGAGCATAGTAGATGAGGTAAAGCTTTCCTTTGCCAAGAATACCCAATCACTTGCAAGGAAAATAAAAAAAACAGCATTTTTGCTGGCACATGATTGGATGATGGAAGTCAGCTGAGCTTCTGCTCATTTACTAAGCTCTGGAGCAACTGCATCTGCAGAGTGCAACTGCACTTTGCAAAGTGCATAGTCCAGTTGTCTTTAGTAAATCAATCCCTATGTCTAGGTGGTTTGAGAGAAAAGAAGAGAGAAGAGGAGGGGGAGTGTAAGGGGAGTCCCGAGAATCCAAGTGGGGACCAGACTCTAAGGTGGGCAAAAAGTGGTGCAAAGCAAAAGCAGAAATGTTAAGTTAGTCTTCCAAGCCTTTGCTATGGTTTGTTTGGTGGGAGTGGTTATGTGGAGAAGTAGTTTTAACTCAACCAGGGCCACTGATAAGGGGGTACCACTGGTCCTCCTGTATCAGACCCGGGCTCTATCAGTTCAGCAGGGGGGCCGACAGGCAGCTGTTTCACTTCACCTTTTTGCAAATTTTTCAGCTGATCCATAGCCTCCTGTCATTCTCTCGCAGCACGGCTCAGCTCTCTGATGTTAGCTCTGCTTCCCCTTCCAGATACTTGCCCTACTCCATCTCCCTGTCATATAGTGCCTCTCATCCCTGAAATCACGCTCCAGTCTTTCTCTTTTCTCAGTCCCATTGATTGTGCCCAGGTTGGTCTCCCTGCAGTCTCAGTCCTTCACTCGTGTACCTCCTGTACTCCTACTCCCATCTGATCTCCATCCTGTTCCTCCATCGGCCCAGCCTGTATATTCTTTTCTGCTCTCCCCCTTCCCTGACACAGTCACAGCCATAGATGTCCTTTATCTTATCTAGCAGGGCTCAGTGTTAATGTAGCTGGGCTTCCCACTCCTGTCTCCTAGTCTGGTTCCCAGGCCCGGACTGGCCATAGGGAACACTGGGCATTTGCCGGGTGGGCCAAGGCTGCCCAGATAGGAGGGGCGGCCAGTCGACACATAGAGTTATCGGACTATGCATTTCTTGGTTCCTCTATGTGCCACCCTTCCTATGTATCTCCTGATGCCATGGGCTCCTGTATTCTCCCCCGCAGCCGCCCCCCCAACCCTCCTCCTGCAGCATTGCTGCTGGGTTCCTTCCTCCCTAGAGCTGCTTGCCTTCCCAGACCATCATTTTCCGTGAAAAACAGCTCCAAAAATCAAAGGGAGTAGTTATATTTTCTATTTCCACCTGCATTCTGGGTTGGGCAGTGAATGGGGGAAGTACAGGTGTTGCTGAATTTATGGACTGCCAATCGGGATTTGCAAGCACATCCGGAAGGATACTAGGAGCTCTATGGGCCTGTGTGCAAATTCTTGGTGGTTGCGGTACAACACTTGTGCTTGCGGTACAACACTTGTGCTTGCCTCCGCACCAGCTTGTACTGCACTTATGGGACTCGCCACATCACCAAGTCATACTGCAGTGCTGGTATTATTATTATTATTTTTAATCTACAGAATTTATATGGCACCAACAGTTTGCTCAGCGCTTTACAGTATAACAGGAAACAATACAGCAACAATACAGTTCAAAACAAGAGGGTTAGGAGGGCCCTGATCCTGGGAGCTTACAATCTAAGAGATATGTGAAAGACCAGGATGTACTAGACCGCTGGTACTCGACAGTTCACCAAAAGGTAGCGCGGCACTAGTACTGGCACTCTGCTGCATATGGGAGTCATCAAAATTTACCGACAAGTGCTAACAGAGATCAGGCCTGATTCTGCGAACACTGCGGTTTTGTGTGCAATGTATCAAGACAGGGACCTACTGACACTGCACTTGCTGGGGGAGAGGTGGGGGGGTAAGCGTAGGGGCTAAACGCAGATGCTGGCAGGTTCCGGGGCTGATCCTGCTAACGCTGCATTTTTGGGGATGCTATACTAATGTGAACGCTGGTATAGTGCTGATCTGATCAAAGATATTGATCCATTCAGACACTATACTAACAATGGAGGTTTATTGTGTATGAGCGTGTTCCTGGCAATCAAGGGGTTAAATGTGATGACTGGTGTACTGACGGGCAATCTGACGCTATCTGGGATGGGCATGAAAACTACGGGAGCGCAAATCATGTATATATACAGTCATGGCCGAAATTGTTGGCACCCTTGATATTTTTCCTGAAAATCAAGTATTTCACACAAAAAAGGTATTGCATTAACACATGTTTTGCTATACACATGTTTATTCCCTTTGTATGTATTGGAACAAATATAAAACAGAGGCAGAAAAGCAAATATGACATAATGTCACACAAAACCCCAAAAATGGGCTGGACAAAAGTATTGGCACCCTTAACTTAATATTTGGTTGCACACCCTTTGGAAAACATAACTGAAATCAGTCGCTTCCTATAACCATCAATAAGCTTCTGACACCTCTCACCCGGAATTTTGGACCACTCTTCCTTTGCAAACAGCTCCAGGTCTCTCTTATTGGAAGGACACCTTTTCCCAACAGCAATTTTAAGATCTCTCCACAGGTGTTCAATGGGATTTAGATCTGGGCTCATTGCTGGCCACTTCAGAACTCTCCAGCGCTTCTTTGCCATCCATTTCTGAGTGCTTTTTGACGTATGTTTGGGGTCATTGTCCTGCTGGAAGACCCAGGATCTTGGACGCAAACCCAGCTTTCTGACACTGGGCCCTACAGTGCGACCCAAAATCCTTTGGTAATCCTCAGATTTCATGATGCCTTGCACACAGTCAAGGCACCCAGTGCCAGAGGCAGCAAAACAACCCCAAAACATCATTGAACCTCCACCATATTTTACCGTAGGTACTGTGTTTTGTTCTTTGTAGGCCTCATTCCGTTTTCGGTAAACAGTAGAATGATGTGCTTTACCGAAAAGCTCTATCTTGGTCTCATCTGTCCACAAGACGTTTTCCCAGAAGGCTTTTGGCTTACTCAAGTACATTTTGGCAAACTGTAGTCTTGCTTTTTTATGTCTCTGTGTCAGCAGTGGGGTCCTCCTGGGTCTCCTGCCATAGCGTTTCATTTCATTTAAATGTCGACGGATAGTTCGCGCTGACACTGATGCTCCCTGAGCCTGCAGGACAGCTTGAATGTCTTTGGAACATGTTTGGGGCTGCTTATCCACCATCCGGACTATTCTGCGTTGCAATCTTTCATCAATTTTCCTCATCCGTCCACGACCAGGGAGATTAGCTACAGTGCCATGGGTTGCAAACTTCTTGATAATGTTGCGCACTGTGGACAAAGGCAAATCTAGTTCTCTGGAGATGGACTTGTAACCTTGAGATTGTTGATATTTTGCCACAATTTTGGTTCTCAGGTCCTCAGACAGTTCTCGTCTCCTCTTTCTGTTGTCCATGCTTAGTGTGGCACAGACAGACACACAATGCAAAGGTTAAGTGAACGTCTCTCCTTTTTATCTGCTTTCAGGTGTGATTTCTATATTGCCCACACCTGTTACTTGCCCCAGGTGAGTTTACAGGAGCATCACATGCTTGTAACATTCTTATTTATCCGCAGTTGTGAAAGGGTGCCAATACTTTTGTCCAGCCCATTTTTGGAGGTTTGTGTGACATTATGTCGAATTTGCTTTCTTTCCTCCCTTTTTTTGTTTTGTCCCAATACACACAAAGGGAATAAACATGTGTATAGCAAAACATGTGTTAATGCAATACGTTTCGTGAGAAATACATGATTTCCTGGAGAAATATCAAGGGTGCCAACAATTTCGGCCATGACTGTATATACGTACAGTATATGTGATTTTGCGCACCCATGCTGCCCTGTAGCAGTATTTCTGCTATAGGGCAGTCAGGAAGTGGTTACAGAAGCAGTTTGTGTTACGTCGCTGCGTTACTTTAACTGACAAATGCACGGTCATGCAACACTGCACCCAAATTAAATTTACGTGCTTTTTTTCCCACTAATTGAGCTTTCTTTCGGTGGTATTTGATCTCTCGTGCGTCTTTTATTTTTTGCGCTATAAAAAAAAAGGCTGACAATTTTGAAAAAGAAAAACAATATTTTGGAAATTTTGCTATTAAACCTGTCCAGTAAAAAAAATTAAAAATCAAATTTCGTCATAAATTTCGGCCAAAATGTATTCTGCGACATGTCTTTGCTAAAAAAAAAATCCCAATACGTGTAAATTAATTGGTTTACGTGAACGTTATAGTGTTTACAAATGGTGAGAAATATACTGGGATTTTTTTTTTTAATACTAATAATGGCGGCGATCAGAGACCTATGGTGGTGATCAGCGATTTATGACAGTGATCAGCGACTTATGGCGTGACTGGTGTGGACATTTTGATGCTGGGGGGAACTGACTTGGGGTCACTGACATCCCCAGTGACACCAACACAGTGATCAGTGCAAACAAAAAACACTGACATTGTACTAATGGCACTGGGGAGGAAGGGGTTAACTTTTTTAGGCACTCAAAGGGTGTGAGGGGAGTATTTTACTAGTGGGCGGGGGGGGGGAGGTGGTGTACTTTACAGGAACACACTGATCCCGAGAGCTAAACTCCGCTCTCAGGGACAGTGTGTTGGGAACTGACAGGGAGCAGAGCTGCATTGCAAACAATGCAACTGTGCTCTGTGTCACTGTTTGCCGGCAATCGCCGGGACCCGGCGGGTAATGACCTGCTGGGACCCGGTGATTGACACCCACGGCTGTGATCGGCGGCGCGGGTTGGGTGGTTACGCCTGTTTTGCAAAATCACTTTTTAAAACATGATTGTGTGCAGCTCTGCCGCCCTGTCGCCGTTTTTATACAGTGGCTGGTCGGCAAGTGGTTAAAAGTAGTAGTTAAAAAACTAATAACTTAAAATTAAAAGAAAAAAACAAAAAACAATGGCTCATTCAGACAGGTACACTGGCCATGTGAATGAGTGATTTGTTCATGTGCCTGGGGCCACCTGTTACTCTATGGCAGTGTTTCTCAACTCCAGTCCTCATGGACCCCCAACAGGTCATGTTTTCAGGATTTCCCTCAGATGAAACAGCTGTGGTAATTACTAAGGCAGTGAAACTGATCAAATCACCTGTGCAAAATAATGGACATCCTGAAAACATGACCTGTTGGGGGTCCATGAGGACTGGAGTTGAGAAACACTGCTCTATGGGGACACAGCAGCTGGTATGAACACAGCTTCAGGTTTTAATCTGACAGGTGTGAACGTGCGGGTGAGTTGCCCTAAATGCCCTCTGTTCATGTTTGGGGCCGTACACCCGCACCCACACACCTTTCAAATTAGGACCTGCAGATGTGTTCATACAGTCGCTGTGTCCCCATAGTGTAACATAGGCTGCCTGCACACAGCTCCAGGTGGCTCCATCCACATGAACAATCCACTGATTCCCACTGTACAGGGCACATGGTCCATGTGAATGAGCCCCAATACCTCATTTACACACACAACTTTATTACCTCAATACAGTTTTATATTTTGGATTTAGCTGAAATATTGTAATTTAAGCTGTGTTTGTGTCAGCTAATAATGATTTTAGTGTATTTTTAGCAAAATATCATTTTAATATTTTCTGGAGGGGGAAAGGGGGCCCTTTCAGGTAGGCTGTACGGGGCCCCATGATTTCTATCAGCAGCCTTGAACTCAGCCCAAGTAAATGCAGAGGCTGTACATTAAGCAATACTAGAAGAGGGTGAGGGGGGATTACAATAGAGAACAGTGTAGAAAGGATTTGAAATATCTCTTTCCAAAACTGACTAACTATAGGGCAGGGCCCCCAGATATGTCCATGTGAGCCACTATCCATACACCTTCAGAAACAGCCTGGCAGAAAATGTGGGACAAATGTATAGATTCTGGTGGGGACTAGGTACCAGTGGGTCAAGACTTTATCATTAACTTCCAATGAATTGATATTTTGCATGGAAGCTTTGGAGTGGCCCAGAAGTCCATCCAGTAATCGCTTCTGAAGAAAGTTTGAGGTCTTGTTCCCAGCGGTTGGAGTATGTGGGGGGTTTAGAATCAGGTTTGTCCAGGAGTTGGAGGTAGAGGGCAGTTATAAGGCCTGAGGTGTGAGGGTCACATTTGCACAGGTTTTCAAACTAAGTCATCCAATTCAGAGAGAAGTCTGGTGTGAGGTAGGGGGGAGTAGAAATGTTTGATCCACAAATATCAAAATAGTTCTGCGTTGGGGAGACCCTGTGATTCTCAAAGAGATGAAAAGGATTTAAAGGCTGAGACAGTAGTTGGTTTATGAAGTGTAACTAAAGGATACCTTTTTTAGGAGCCTGGAAAGCAATGCACCAGCAATCAGCAGATCGGATCACCCAGGCAGCTGCAGGAGCGGGAACATGTTACATGTTCCACCTTAAAAACTGGTGGGGAACATGTAACATGTTCCTGAAGGTGAACTTATCCTTTAAGTGTGCAGTCTGCCAGACATAGAAAGAGCCAGAACAGATGAAGGCTGGGCAGAATGATGGGTTTTTGGGAAGGGTTGTAATGGGTTATGGGTTGATTGAAGTGCAAAAGGGATTTTTGAAAGATCCCACGAGATAAGAAAGTGCGTGAAAATTGGGTTGGGAATATTCATCTGATCTGAGAGGCAGGGCCAAAGAAGGTTCCAGAGGGTGATAATAAACCACCTATAGTCCCACCCAAAGGGGGGGGGGGTTCATAGATTGCATGATATTTCAGGAGCTATGCTATATGTGCAGCATTATGATATAAATAGAAGGAGGAGAAAAAAAACAGGAAACATAACTTAAACTTAAAAACATAGAGAACTTCTCTAAAGAACATGGCTGGGGGCAAGATGAAATGACCCAGATATACTTTCTGCTTTGTGGGTATCTGGAAAAGTTGATACCAAGAAAAAAATGAAATGGTGGTGCTTTGACTGCCATCCAGGGAAAATCAGGTGAAAGGCAATATTAACCACTAGGGGACCTCCCACAGTACATATACTGTGGCAGGACTACATATATAAATGTGATCCTGCATTTCCAGGTAGGAGCACGTGCAAGGTGCACTACTGCCCTATCCACACCGCCAATCGCTGCCCCGGGTGTCAATCACCGGTTCCCAGCCGGTGATTAACCGCCGGAGCCCGGTGATTACCAGCGATCACCGACGGGGAGAACGGTTGCATTGTTTACAATGCAGCCATCCTCCCTGTCAGTTTGAGCACACTAATCTGGATGGATGAGCACAGTCACCCCGATCAGTGTGCTTATAGTGAAACACACACCCCCACCCCCTAGTAAAACACTCCCCTCACACAGTTAACCCTTTAATTGCCTCCAAATGTTAAACCCTTCCTCCCCAATGCCATTAAGACAGTGTCAGTGCTTTTTTTTTTGCACTGATCACTGTATTGGTGTCACTGAGGATGTCAGTGACCCCAAGTCAGTTCCCCCCAGTGTCAGAATGTCTGCCGCAGTCCCGTAGTCCTGTCATAAGTCACTGATCACTGCCATTAGTTGCTGATCACCACCATAAGTCTTTGATCGGCACCATTATAAGTATATAAAAAAAAATAAATCCAGTATATACAGTATACCTCCCTTTGAAGATGCTATAACTTTCACGTAAACCAATTCATTTACACATATTGGGATTTTTTTAAGTAAAGACGTCACAGAATACATTTTGACCTAAATTTATGATGAAATTTGATTTTTAATTTTTTTTACTGGACAAGTTTTATAGCAAGGGGAGATATCTAGAGTCTGATAGACCCCAGATTTCTGAAAAAAGATAGCATTAAAGTGATAAAAAAAAAAGAAAGGGACAGTGTAAAAATAATTAAAAAAATCAAAATACCTTGAAAAAAAAAACTTCCTCACCCCCCCCCCAAAAAAAAAGACCCCTTTTTGGAAAGTAGACACCCCAAATTATTTGCTGGGAGGCATGTTGAGTCAATAGAAGAGTTTATTTTTTTACCACAAGTTTTTGGAAAATGACAAAAAAAAAATGTTTTTTTTACACAAAATTGTCACTTAAATGATTTATTGCTCACACATGCCATGGTTATATGTGGAATTACTCCCCAATACATTCTGCTACTTCTCCCAAGTATGGGGGTACTACATGTGAGACACTTTTTGGCAGTCTAGCCAAGTACAGGACCCCAAAATCCAATAAGCACCTTCAGGCTTTTAAAGGGCTTTATTTACTCATTACTTTTCCTCACTACCTATCACAGTTTTGGAGGCCCTGAAATGCAAGGATAGCGCCCCCCCCCATGACCCCTTTTTGGAAAGTAGACACCCCAAGGGAATTTGGTGAGTATTTTGAGTATGGTGAGTATTTTGCATGGGCAATCAGAAAGTAAAAGCTGTGTAAATTCCATTATCTATACCATAGTTTGTAGACGCTATAACTTTCACACAAAGTAATCAATATACACTTATTGGGATTTTTTTAACCAAAGACATGTAGCAGAATACATTTTGGCCTAAATTTATAGCAAAATTTAATTTTTTGGGATATTTTATGACAGAAATGAGAAAATCTTGCTTTTTTTAATTTTTTTTTGTTCAAAATTTTTTTTTTATAGCGCTAAAAATAAAAAGCACACAGGTGATCAAATACCACCAAAAGAAAGCTCTATTTATGTGAAAAAAAAGGACGTAAGTTATATTTGGGTACAGCATTGCATGACTGCACAATTATGAGTTGAAATAGTACAGTGCCAAGTAGCAAAAAGAGGCCTGGTCATTAAGGGGGGTAAATCCTCAGGAGGGCAAGTGGTTAAAAAAGATACTAGAACTAAACACATACCCAATCATATATGGTCCACTGGAGAGCAACAGAATGAACCTCAGGTAGGGCCAAATATGGGAATGCAGTCCACATGTGTGCAGAAGAATGGTAGTCTGATTCCAGCCATTAGTAGATGCAGAGTTCAGAGAAGGGTTCGAGGAGCATGTTCCAGGGGAGCATGTAGATAATATACATAGCAACCTAAAAAGGAGAAAAGTATTTACTGTACAAGCCACAGGCTAGGCCTCGGGGGACAACAAGAAATGTAGAATTAAAAAATGGCACTACTTGTGCTGATTATATATGTAGCACCCTCCTAGGTAGCTAGGGGGAGGTAGACTCCAACATTTACACAGGGGATGAGCAGAAGCCCATGTGTAAGAGCCAGAGTGGGGTCAAATTGTGATCAGGGCTGACAGGCTCTGCAGGCCAGACCCTCTGGAATTTCCCCCTGCTCTAGGGGTTTGGAGGAAGGCCCTAGAGGCAGTGGGTGGATCTAAGGAGTGGCTGGCTGCACTCTTGAGGGATCCTGGAAAATTCCCAACAGGAGGTTGGAAAGGGGCCAGTACATCCTTAAAAGTGTTGGAGCCTGCTCAGTGGCAAGAGAGTTTGTGTGAAAGATAGTAGGAAGGAGGAAGATATGAGGCTGAAGGAAAGAGTCTGCAAGCAGGGCCAGTGGGATTGGGCCTAACTGCAGGCCTGGGGCTGCAAAGGATGAAAGCTCCAAGCTCACTGGACCACTGAGAGAGGACCACCTGTATGGCAGGGAAGTAACAGCCCAGCTAAAAGGCCTTGTAGTAGCCACCAACCCGAGTGCGGTACAGGAGAGGATCTGAGTGAGTACACCTACACCCCCTGGGCATGTAGGGGAAGACGTAGAAGCCAGATTACCCACCTACCAGTTACTGTTTACCTCTTAAAGTGACAGGAACTGGATCCCCTGTTCAGGGATACCTCCAGATTGCTGGATGAAGAGAAGTTCATCTAAGGAGACATAGGCTAACTCCTCAGCAAAGACTGTGCTGCAGAGAAGGCTTGTAATTAGTTCCAGGAAGTTGTCCTCAGTTTATCAGTACCCTTGGGCATCCTGTACACCCCTAACCCCATTCCAGTTCATCCCTAAATAGAACAACAAAACCAAAGCTCATGGACTGATTTCTGACTCTGGATGCAAGTCTTGGTGAGGATGTATGATGCCTGGCTGTGCAGGACTATAGAGGACTCAATTTTTTCAGTGACTCCTAAGGGGGTAGTGCTACATATATAAACAAGAAAAATGCTACATAAAAAGGAGCAATTAATATCATAAAATATAGTGAAATGTTCTCTACTATTTGTGTTGTCCTCATTGTTCCTTTCAGAAGATGATGAAGTGCTCACTATAAGGCCATACAGAGTCCATTTTATTTGGATAATGTCCCGCCTTTGCTCTGAATGCTTTCCAGTGGGCTGCATATTTGTAAGTCATGTGTCCATATACTGTATGTTACTCTCCTAAACACTCAAAAGTATTCCTTTATTCTTAAAGCTGAACTCCCTTTATAAATCCTCCCACAAGTTCATAGATTGTAAGATAATGCAGAGTCCCCTCATTGAGACATTCTATGAGAACTGTACAATGTATTCATGTTCCTTTTTGGAGAACATAGAAAGTTTGATGGTTCTCTGGATGTTACGTGTTCCTACTGTTCAGAATATGGACTTTCAGATACAATGCTCTGTGGATTATTGCCCATTATAACTGACACATGTTCTTATCTCATGTGTAAGAAACCAGCGTGTGCTCCAGCAGGAGGATGTGAGATCGCCATAAGTGACGTCAGCACGTAGATCACACCTCGACTGGTTTTGTCGACATTGGACGTCTTTCTGAAGATGTACAATCAGGATGAAACCTGTTGAGGCGTGGTCTACGCACTGATGTCGCTTCCGGCGACATCACATCCTCCTGTTGGAGCACAGGCTGGTTACTTACACATGTACAGCTATGGTCATCCTTACCACCCTATGCAAGTCATGCATACCCAGCGCAGGTTTTTATAGGCACCTACAAATGAGAGTGTGAATTTTTTTTAATACTTCTGTGTGTTTCAGTAAAATTATTGAGGTTTTACGCTATGAGACCCTCCCTCGTATTTTGTTTGCATGCATGACGGTACACCATCTGAGAAGGACCCGTAGGAACAATCCATTGAAGACTTAGAGGTATATCCCCAAACACAAGCACTACTGACCTGGCTAGCAATAGAAGGTCAACAACTTGTGGTGGGTGTCTGTCTGTATGGGAACACTGGAGGCACTGAGCAGTGAAGTACTTGCTTTATCTATACCTGCACGAGTACCTTTTCATCTGGAACTTTTGAACTTGAATCTATTCACTGGTTATATGAATATTTTGTTTTAATGTTATTTTGTATCACTATAACATGTTTATCATGGTCATGTGTTATATTTTGTGTATGTAGGTTTAGAGCAGTGCGGTTTATTTATGAAATTACCTTTTGTACTCAGTGTTTTGATTATATAGCATTTGTTTTAATCTGCAGCAGCCAAATTCACAGGAATCATTAATTTACACATTTTATGCACTTTGATTTATTATTTACTGGCTGTGAGATCTCTTTAGCTTCTTTCACATCTGTTGATTGGTAAGCGGCAGTTTATTACATTATTGGTTTGGGGTTTTATACTGTTTTAAAGAAAAGTTAAATGTATCTTGTTCATTTATTAATGCTAATATTTGATGTTTTCTTTCCAGATTATTTATATAAATTCATTCGGATATTAAGTACTTCATTCACACATTGGAGTTTAACCAGGCTTGTCCCGTCAATCTATACTGTTGTGTTCCTTGTGGCTCTTCCTCTCAATATCATGGCGATAGTCATATTCCTGGTGAAGATGAAGGTCAGGAAGCCGGCAGTGGTCTACATGCTGAACCTCGCCATAGCAGATACGTTGCTTGTTAGCGTCTTGCCTTTTTATATTGTCTACAGATTCTTAGAAAATAACTGGATCTTCGGAGAAGGAATGTGTCGCTTTGTCACGGCAGCATTTTACTGTAACACATACTGCTCCGTCCTGCTCATGACAAGTATCAGCGTGGACCGTTTCCTGGCCGTAGTCTACCCGGTGCGGTCTCTCTCCTGGCGCACAGTGACCCGAGCCTGGCTGGTGTGTGGTGTCATCTGGGTTATGTCATTGGCCAGCACTGTGCCTCTTCTCATAATAGAACAATCATTCATGATTTATGTTCCAGATACAATACTCTGTCATGAAGTTCAGTACAATATGTTTTTTCTGGATTTCTATTTTATTTATTTCATCTCTCTTATCCCACTTTTCTTTTTCTTACCATTACTCTTTACAACTTTCTGTTACATTAGAATCATCCGCAGTCTCAGCAGATCAAAATTTGATCGAACACATAAGAGATCACGATCTGTCCGCCTCTCCGTGGTTGTGCTGAGTGTGTTTGTCCTTTGTTTTGGCCCCACCAATGTCATCTCTTTAATCAACTATGTAAAGTTGTATCAGAGTTATAGTGGCTCTCTTTATATTCCCTACATCCTCTCTTCTAGTATCAGCAGCATCAACTGTTGTCTGGATCCTCTTATCTATTACTTTGCATCCTCCGATTGTCAGAGACACGTCTACAGCTTGCTGCGCTATAAGAAAGATTATCACCCTCCAGTACAAAGTCTACCCTTAAACACAAGGAGCAGCAACCAGAGAGGACCAGAGGAGACCTAATCCACTCATCCCAATAAGACTGGATGTGTTATTTTAACACAGCTCCTCTCACTGTAATGTTCCTGAATAAATGTTCAAATAACATACACTATATTGCCAAACGTATTGGGCCAGCCCTCCAAACCATTGGGTTTAGATGTTCCAATCCCCTCCATGGACACAGGTGTAAAAATCAAGCCCCTAGGCATGCAAACTGCTTCTACAGACATTGGTGAAAGAATGGGTCGTTCTCAGGAGCTCAGTGACTCCAAGCGTGGTCCCGTGATAGGTTGCCACCTGTGCAATAAGTCCATCCGTGACATTTCCTGGCTGCTAAATATTCCACGCTCAACTGTTAGTGGGATTATAACAAAGTGGAAGCAACTGGGAACAACAGCAACTCAGCCATCAAGTGGTAGGCCACGTAGAATGACAGAGCTGAGTCAGCGCATGCTGAGGCGCACAGTGCACAGAAGTCGCCAGCTGGCCTTCAGATTAGTCCAACAACAGTGCATAGAGAGCTTCATGGAATGGGTTTCCATGGCCGAGCAGCTGCATCCAAGCCTTCCATCCCCAAGTGCAATGCAAAGCGTCAGATACTGTGGTGTAAATCACACCTCCACTGGACTCTAGAGCTGTGGAGACGTGTTCTCTGACGTGACCAATCATGCTTCTCTGTCTGGCAGTATGAAGGATGTGTCTGGGTTTGGTGGTTGCCAGGGAATGGTGCTTACCTGACTGCATTGTGCCAAGTGTAAAGTTTGGTGGAGGGGGGGTTATGGTGTGGCATTCTTCTTCAGGGGTTGGGCTTGGCCCTTAAGTTCCAAAGAAGGGAACTCTTAAGGCGTCAGCATACCAAGACATTTTGGACAATTTCATGCTCCCAACTTTGTGGTAAGAGCTTGGGGATGACCCCTTCCTGTTCTAACATGCCTGCACACCAGTGCACAGAGTATGGTCCGTAAAGACATGGATGAGCAAGTTTGTAGTGGAGGAACTTGACTGGCCTGCACAGAGTCCTGACCTCAACCCCATAGAACACCTTTAGGATGAATGAGAGTGGAGACTGCGAGCCAGGCCTCCTCCCCCGACATCAGTGCCTGACCTCACAAATGTGCTTCTGGAAGAATGGTGCAACCTTCCCATAGACACCCTCCTAAACCTTGTGGATGGCCTTCCCAGAAGAGTTTAAGCTGTTATAGCTGCAAAGGGCGGGGCCAACTCAATATTGAACCCTACGGAATAAGACTGGGATGCTATTAAAGTTCAAGTGCATGGAAAGGTAGGTGGTCCAATACTTTTGGCAATATAGTGTACATGTCACTAAGATCTGTAATAGCTTAGGGTCCACTTTACTCCCCTTATTAAAAATTAAGTTTTTAAAAAATACCGTATATACTACCTTGGCCCCGGCTTCTGATGTTTCCTGGAGGTGTGAGTGATGTCCGTGTTCCTCCTGGAAGAGCCGGGTGTGTGAATTGCTAGGTGAATATTTTCCAGCTCATTGCACTGCTCAGTGGGCGGCATGATGACGTCACTCACACTACCTGAAGGGTTGGAGGCCGGGGCCGAGGTATGAACGGCTCTAAAGGAATTTGGTGCGGCAGTTGCAAATGTAAAAAAAAGAAATCTTCTTACAAAACTGAATGTGTTGTGCGTCTTTCCTGATGCATCTGTGCACCAAAAAGAATCCTTTAGGTGATTATCAATTCCCCCTGAGGGCCAGTTCATGATCACCTAAATCACTGAGCTACATGCTGCATAGCTCCCTATTGGATGATTTACAGTATGAGAGACCCTGCAGTTATGCCTGATAATGTGTAAAATAGAAACATCTTTGCTCTTTTCCCACTAGTTCACAAAAAATGTTCACTAAGGAGTCTATTTTTAATAAAAAAAAATGTGTGATGTGACAATCCTCCGCACAGCCATCATGAATAATCCCCATAATGTATCTAATATTTTTATTTCCTATGATGATCAGCTCCATCTAGTGGTCATAATATGGAACATCCTAATTGAGGTTTTACAGGAAAATACCTCATTATGGCCACTAGATGGAGCTTATCATCATAGGAAATAAACATTTTAAACAAACTACACAAATTATTTGTGATGACTGTGTGATTGATGTGATGATTGGCACAGTCGCACAGAAAATTTCTTATAAATATTCCCCTGAGTCTGACTTGTTATAAATTTAGGAGGCCTTTCTCCGTATTTACCATGGTGATAAGGCACTTCTGTGTCTTTCTCCATTTATTAAACAAATCCATTCCTGTTATTGTCTGTGTACTTATCACTGAGAATTCATGGTGAAGAGAAGGAAAGAGATATTCCCTGTTTTTAGCTCGGCATCTGCATTATCATAGTTTATTAAACATCTCACTAGGAACTTATCACCAAGAAAAGCCGTGAAAAGTGTTATCACTAATTATCACCAGATTTTCACTGTTTATGAACATAATATTGACTGTTATAACAACCTGCGAGGGGAGCTGAGATTCCTGTAAATGTCTTTTCCTGACTTGTTATTTTTAAAGACTTCCCTTCCAGCCTATAATAGAATGACAACCGAGCGGGAGTGCCGCCATCCTGGGTGGTCTTCATATGATGTCCTCCTAGGATTGCACCTTGTGTACACCCGACAGGCCACACTGTGTGCAATCAATCGCCCACTGCAGACACAGCAGATGACAAATCAGTGTACCGGGCCGACGCCGGTCCCATGTGATCATTGTGACCAATCACAGCAGATCAAATGGCGAGTGTACACAATTAATGGCTTCCTTTCAAAGCCATTCATTGTATGCTATTGTATTGATCTCTGTGATCACAGTGATCACATGGTACAGACAGCCAATCACAGTGCCTCTGTAACATGTGATAGATGTGGCCAATCACATCTTCACAAAAGTACACATGCTTATAGCAGTTATTATCAGTGTTACTGTGTAAACAAAATCCTGATAATCTCTCCAGAGTAGTACAGTGTCACCAAGGTTACGCAGTCATGTAAAAAAAAAGTTGTAAAAAAAAAAGTAATGAAAAAAGAAATGTAAATAAAGTGAAAAAATATATTTTTTTTTACATACGGTCACCAGTCAGTATCCCTGATCACCACACACACTAGTGTGTTGTGATGATGCTGCACTGCACTGGTGACAGTATGTAAAAAACAGCGTGTAAAAAAACACATTTTTTTAGTTTTTTAGTTTTCCAAAAAAATTGTGACAAGAAATTACAACTTTAAAATACTCATCATTCCTCTTACTAAATACCTCAGACCATCTACTTTGTAAAAAGGGGTCAGCTTGGAGTATTTTTACTGTTCAAGACTTCAAAAAATGAGATTGGCCGTCAGTATATCAGGGTTGATCTATTTCCAAATATATATCCCATAGTTTGTAGATTCTACAACTTTCACACAGACTAAATAATATACACTGACTCAGGTTATTTTTTACCAAAGAAATGGAGCAGAATACATTTTGGCCTAAATTTATGAAGAAAAATTATTTATTTGCTAAATTTTATAGCAGAAATGAAGAAAAATGCTTTTTTCCCCCAAAAATTATTGTTCTTTTTTATTTATTCATCAAACAGTAAAAAAAAAAAACAAGTGGCAATTAATTACCACTAAAAGAAGCTCTATTTAAATGAAAAAAATGATTAAAAGTTCATATGGGCACAGTGTTGAATGACCGCACAATTGTCATTCAAAGTGTGATAGAGCTGAAAGGTGAAGATTGTCCTGGGCAGGAAGGGGGTGAAAGTGTCTGGTACTGAAGTGGTTAAGTTTAGGTCCACTTTAATGGGCACCTGGATTGGGATGTATTTCTTTAGCTTATTATTTAATATAAGTACAATTATTTAGCACAATGTATCAATGTAAAATCATCGCTTAGTATCGGGGATGTATCCCAGCTTGTTGGCAGCTTCATAGTCACTTGGCATATAAAAGTAGATGTAAACCCAACTTACAGAATAGTGAGGTTAGGAGGATGGAATGTACAGGATGTATGGTGTGGAGGTCACCATTTATATCAATCACACAAGTTTCCTGCTCCAATTCCTCCTTGTATAGCAAGTAGAATGAAGGGGTTGGGGGTATGAAAGATAATAAGACCCCTACATTGCTGGTCAGTGGGGGGTAAAAACATCCTACTATTGGTGGTAAAAAATACCTTGGTGTCAACGAGAGAAAAAGGTGACCTGGTGTTGATGGGAGGAAAAAATGCCTGGGCATTGGTGGTCAATGGGAGGAAGCCTGCATGAATGGATGGGTGGATTTGCTCAGCAGACACGTATTCTCTATAGTGGACAGTTTCAGTGTCCTCCTCTTCATTCCTATGGTGGGAAATGTACAAGAACTGCAAAACTGGAGGGTTCTGTTCTAATACAAAAGCAGTCTTGAGGGAGGCTGGATGGTATACCAATGATGGCTGTATGGCATTTCTTTGGGTGGATTTCCTGATGGTGACAATGATGGACCATGTCTGGGTAATGTGTGGTGAAACAGCCGCTTGTAGTCTTCATTCCAAACTTACATGGCAGGGTGACAATGCGGGAGCACAATTACAATGTTGTAGGAAGCGGGGGCAAAGCTTTGTCACCCTAAAACAGGAAATGCTTAAACAACTTCATGGCGGGATCACAAAGCCTTACGTATTTAATAAAAGATGCAGATTTAAATATAATGAAAATTACTTTTTAATTTCTTTTAATATATTAAACCTTTTGGGAGAATTTAGTAATTGTGTTTACATCTACTTTAAATATATTAGTCACACAGCAATATAATGCAATTACCGTATTTTTCACTCCATAAGACGCACCTAGGTTTTAGAGGAGAAACACAAGAAAAAAAATATTCTGAACCAATGGACTGCAGACACAGTACAGGGGATGACCAGAGACTGTGGACACAGTACAGGGGATGACCAGAGACTGGGGACAGTACAGGAGATGACCAGAGACTGCGGACACAGTACAGGAGATGACCAGAGACTGCGGACACAGTACAGGAGATGACCAGAGACTGCGGACATAGTACAGGGAATGACCAGAGACTGTAGACATAGTACAGAAGACCAGAGACTGCAGACAGTGCAGGGGATAACCAGAGACTGCAGACAGTAAAGGAGATTACCAGAGACTGCGTACCTTTGGGGAGGGAGGGGGAGAGGGTACCTGAATTTGATAGGTACCCGCTCCCACTTCAGCGGAGTTGTCCTTCCTTCTTCTTCCCGCGGCGGTTTCTGTGACACCCGGGTGCCCACTGCACATACGTGAGAAGTGCTGTGCTTTGTGAATGGCCCGGAGCCTTCTGGGACCTGTCATGTGTCCCAGAAGACACCGGACCAATCACAAAGCGCGGCACTTCTCGCGCATGCGCAGTGGGCACCCGGCTGTCACAGAAGCTGCCGCAGGAAGACTGCAGCGCTGGAGAGGAGAACAGGTAAGGTCCTGCAGGAGAGAAGAGCTGAGTGGCCGGCCTGATATTCTGACATGGTGGCAGCAGAAATACCGGACCGGCCGCTTTACATTCGCTTCATAAGACGCACTGATATTTTCCCCCCTTTTTTGGGGGGGAAAAAGTGCATCTTATGGAGCGAAAAATATGGTATATTTGTGTATATGCTTTGTTTACCAATGATATATGTAGTAATTAGAATAAAATACATTTATTGGGCACATGCTGTTGATTTGGTGAAAGTATAACATGTATTGAGTATGTAGAGTCCTTTGGACCTCAGTAAGCAGACAGCCCCTGAGATCTCACCCAGGTATGGAGCTGAAGATAGAGACCACAAGTCATAATTAAGCCATTTCATGGTAAGATGACCATACACATTACAAACTCATGTAAGAACTCTGTACAATATTCTTTAGATTCACCAAATACATTTAATATGGCGGCCTATTTAAGCAATCCGTACGTCATGTATGAGTCAGACAGTCCTGTGTACTTTCAAGTTGTTGGTAGATCTAAAGAGATTGTACAATCAGATTACACGGACACATTTTTTAAAATCCTTTTAAAGTTATTTAACTGAATTATTAAATTGTATTTTCTTAAAAATAAAATAATTACTGAACTCTAAGAATGTAAATATACATAATTAAATTCTAATACACCCCAGAGAACTCATAGACCTAGGATGTTCCATTACACAAATACAAACTTCAGCTCAGACGTCAGCACTGTGGTCAGCCGCATGTTACCTACAGGATCTCTGTATGGGTCACCATGGTGGTCCATTATACCCAATAATGGGATCTGCAGGAGGTGGGACAAATTACAGACTTTTGAGCTGAAGTTTGCATTTGCATAACAGAACACCCTGGACATCCATGGGACATCCTACAAGGGGCCAGAACAATGTTAGTGGGCTCCAGACCTGATGTCCAGAGACCTAATCATTAGGTGTAGGTATAAAATATAATGAGTATGTAGAGTTCTTTGGACCTCAGTAAGCAGACAGCTCCTGAGATCTCACCCAGGTATGGAGCTGACGATAGAGAGGATTTCATGTTACCATTTACCATCATGTTACCATTTCATGTTAAGATGGCCGTACATTTAACAAACTGTATGAAATCTGTACAATATTCTTTAGATTTTTCAAATCCATGTAATAGGAGAACCTGATTAAACAATCTGTACATTCTGTATGAGTCAGATAGTCACATGTAGTATGGAGTTGTTGGCAGTTTGTAAGGAGATTTTACAATCAGACTATAAGGACGGGTTTAGTGTATCTAATTAGAATTCATTGACTGAATTATGTGATTGTATTTACTTAAAAATAAAATCGTTACTGAACTTTTAGAATGTAAATATACATAATTATCTTCTCCCACACCCCAGGGAGTTCATAGACCTAGGACATTCCATTACACAAATACAGACTTCAGCAAAGAAGTCAGCACTGTGGTCTGCCACATGTCACCTACAGGATCTCTGTATTGGTCAACATGGTATTCCATTACACCCAATAGTGGGATCTGGGGGGGGGGGGGGGTGGACCAAATCACAGACTGCTGAGTTAAAGTTGTAAAACAGACCATTTGCAAAACAGACCACTCTGGACATCCATAGGACATTGTACGTGGGGGCCTGAACAATGTTAGTGTGCGCCAGACCTGATGTCCAGAAACCTTCTACATGGACCACCCTGCACATCTATACCTCATGGTGCTTTATTTAAATAACTCCTCTGCCCGATCTTATTGAAGTAATAGAAGACACCCACAAAATCTTTTCCCTTGAAGGGAGTATTCATTGCACTTTTGTGTTATGATAGGTAGCAACAATGGCCAATCAGAAACTGGCAGCACAGAGAACATGGATCCCTCATAGGAAGGTTCAGCAGGGAGTGATACATGGCCACCACTGCCTGGAGTTATGAACGGTGGATTGTTATATGTAAACACAGCAGGGAGATAACATGCTATTGGATAATAACCAAGATTAGATATAATTTAATTGTCTATAAAAAATCTCCCCCCCGAGCCCCCACCCTCCATGTATGTCCACGGCTCTATGTTTTGTGGATTCCGGGAAATCTAGAAGACAACTGAGGTATGGGAAGGCTTTCCATCCTCCTATTTGCATTCTTAAGGATTATTTCAGGTACTCTTTAAATGGCTCAGCTCTCTTGAACATTATTTAATTATATATTCATGTATTCAATATTATGTGTTATTATTTATATTAAAGACAATTGTTCAGTGTCAGATTTGTGTCCTGTCTCTGTGCTGAATTGTGCAGCTGAAAATATAAAAGAACATAGTGACCAACAAACTAATTTTAGTCCACCTGGAAAACTTACACGGAGCTGTGTGTTATGCAGGCCATACATGGGTCAAATTCTGAACAAAATTTCTTTAGAAAATCAGAAATTTTGTGCGTTTTGTAATCCAATGGTACCACCATTGATTTTGAAATTTGACCAACCAAGCCTTCAATTTTCCATGCTGCTACAGAAAAATGTTTTTGCGCCAAAAAATTTTCTTTTCTTTCCAGGTGCTCATTTCTTTTTCAATTATATTTCTTGCATGGTTCTCCCATCATTGATTATAAATTAGTTTGTTTTTCAAAAAAACTCCAACATGCCCAGTCACTCAAATTTGATGGTTGCATGAAAATCGGCTGTTTCTGTGGCCCACTAATGGTGTAAAATTCAAACTAAAATTCTTAGAAAAGATTTTCAAAAGAAAATTATTTCAGAATTTGACCCATGTATGGCAGGCTTTAGGATAGTCATGGAGAAAAGCCCAACTTTAAATGAATAAACACTTCTGTTCAATTTTCATTACTGTCCCATTGGGGAGATTTAATCTCACTTCCTGTCCCAGTGACAGCAGGACAACCACTGGGATGAATAATGAGTATATTTTTAGGCAAAACATTTTTTTTTGCTTGTGGATCGCCCTAACGGGATAAAATTGTTAACATAAAATACGACTCAATATCTCCCCGTGATTCTCCGCAAATAAAAATAAAACAATGTATCATCGATATATCTCGGCTGCACACCTACAATCTCCTATTCCAAACATAAAGTTCAAACATTGGCTGGCTGGGTTTGTGTGTCTTTTCATTCTGACTATGTAACTATGGAAAGACAAAAAGTGACCAATCTTTTAGGGAAAACAATTAAATGATCTATTTAAAGGGAAACCATTGAAGTGAGCTGCATTCCAAAGGGGCAAGGCCTAGAGGAGAAAGAATACTCTGGAAAGTTTGTTCCAAATATCTATCACTGGACAAACTCCCCAGCGGTTGGTTGGGGTGGATACATATGATTACTCAGATATTGTTACTTCCTACAATAACAAATGGAGATAAATATACAGCAGAGAAAAGTAATGAACTGAGGAACAGAGCACAGAGAACGGTGAAAAAGCTCAGCCCGGTTACAGCTTAGGGCAGGGTCCCTATACTCTCCCCATACTCCAAATTGTCCTTGTCCTCATGGGCCAAGCTAAATATACTCTTAATCCCGAGAACTGGATATCCTGCTTAACAATTGTATGGGGAAAGGGAAACTGAGGGGAAGCAAACACATTGGTTGTTATAATCTGATGTGAAATTTCACATTCAATAGTTACTGATGACTGTAGTTACATACCACTAAAGAAGGATAGGTGTCACTAGGCCCAAACAGCCATGCAGTGAAGTTAGTCTTCCGATAAACAACATTCCATCATATAACAGCAACATCCTACTAGGATGAGCAAAACACACCTGGGGTTGGTTCAGCAAACAGGACTAAAATCCAGGAGCCGAAACCAGAACCCCATTGAAATCAATGAGAGGGGAAAGTTCAAAAATAACATTCTGGTAATTTTGTAGGATAATAGGCAAGACATTGTCAAACTAATTGCACCGGGGTGTTGATTGCTGCCATGGGTGACACGTACCACAAGTAAAAAACAAAAAGAAAAAAATTGGCTGGGAGCAGTGATTTTAGTAATGGGTCAAATGAAAAATTTAAATTGCAAAACTATGTTACATAAAATGTCTGGGGAATGTACTGATCCTACCTGTGAAGTGGGAGATCTGTGTGATGTATACAACCCACTACAGCCACACTGAGATTTACAAAGAAAGAAGTGCTTAAATTGCCGGCACAATGATAGTTCTCTGCCACTTCATTGTGTTTGAAATCAAAGCAGCTGGAGATTCCTTTCATCTATACCAGAGCTTTATCCTAGATGAGGGTCTGGTATGGATGTTAATGGGGGACCACCACACACAAAACAAATTGTGGCACTTGTTTATCAAAGGATTTGTCTAAAAGTGTGTGTGTGTGTGTGTGTGTGTGTGTTTTCACTGTTTACATTTGTTGGTGAATGAGTAGGGGTATTATGTACTACATTCTACAGGGGTACCACATTCACATATGTTCAAAAGGATGATTGTACATATAGAGGTTACAAAATTGGGTATCCGTGGTCTAGCTACTAATTATTTTATTGGTATCCAAAAATGCAGGAAATGAAGAGAAATGTCCCCAATGGGACAAAGATAGCAGTAACAACCTGACAGAGGATCTAACCCTTCCATACTTTATCCAAACCTAGGTAAAATCAAGTTTTGGATGTTATACATTACAGTGTGTGCTAAGTCAAAACTTTTTCTACTTGTTTTGGTCTGGTGACACTAAAACTGGCAGCAATCCAGAACACTGTTGTTGGTGGTGATCAGGAACACTGTTGCTGGTGGTGATCAGGAACACTGTTGTTGGTGGTGATCAGGAACACTGTTGCTGGTGGTTATCAGGAACACTGTTGCTGGTGGTGATCAGGAACACTGTTGCTGGTAGTGATGCTCAGGAACACTGTTGGTGGTGATGCTCAGGAACACTGTTGGTGGTGATGATCAGGAACACTGTTGGTGGTGGTGATCAGGAACACTGTTGGTGGTGATGATCAGGAACACTGTTGGTGGTGGTGATCAGGCCTCCCCTCTGATGATGTGCAGTGGCACGAAAGGCCTTAGGAGGAGCCAACAGAGCGTGACATCTTAGCCGCCTGGAGCCACGAGGAGGCCCGGCGGCCATTTTACTTTTGGGTCAGTAACACTTTACTCTATCATTCACTGTTTGAGTGTTTCTGCCCTGTTTTATCCACTATTTTTGAAATAAAACTTTTTGATTTTACCTACTACACTATAAGGTGTTTTTTGGCTCCTATTGGAGCTAATAAATTTTAGGACATCCTATTACTCATCTTTACCACCGGAGGGAGTTCCTTATTCATAAATTCATCCAGCTCTAAGGGGATTCTTGGACCTGGAGGCTGCCTACTACACCAGGATTATCTGCTCCCGGATGGTTATCTATCTTCCCCGCTAGATGAGGGATTTCCAGGGGTCATATTACATATGCGCTTGTCCATAGCGTGTCCGGTGAGTGCGCAATTTTACTATTTGATCCTGGCATATTTAGCTTCTATGCAGGATCCTGCTACAACTTGTCTGGACATTTTTATCAACTTTACTTGATGTATTGGTTATTTTTTCTGTTTAGTGCTATACATCACAGTGTGTTTCAGATCATCTGAGATATATATGTGTCCATAGATCTCATATTTACTAGCGCCGCACTTTTTATTTTATGTGATCAGGAACACTGTTGTTGGTGGTGATCAGGAACACTGTTGTTGGTGGTGATCAGGAACACTGTTGTTGGTGGTGATCAGGAACACTGTTGTTGGTGGTGATCAGGAACACTGTTGTTGGTGGTGATCAGGAACACTGTTGCTGGTGGTGATCAGGAACACTGTTGCTGGTGGTGATCAGGAACACTGTTGCTGGTGGTGATCAGGAACACTGTTGCTGGTGGTGATCAGGAACACTGTTAGTGGTGGTGATCAGGAACACTGTTGCTCATAGTGATCAGGAATACTGTTGGTGGTGGTGTTCAGGAATACTGTTGTTGGTGGTGTTCAGGAACACTGTTGGTGGCAAACGCTGGTTTGGTGACTCTGGTATAGCAGTGGTCATGGGCCACTGTTGTGGGCTTACACTCATCTGGTGATACTGGTACAGGTGTGGAAGTGATTAAAAAACACTGGTCTGTTGATGCTGATACTGTTGCAGCAGTGATCAGGAACATCGTTGCTAGCTGCACTGATCTGGTGTGGCAGCAATCACAACCATTGTTGGTCTGGTGACTGGTGTGGTGATGATCCCAGACACTGTGATTGGCTGCACTATTATGAGGACACTGGGACTGGTGCGGCAGTGATTAGGAACACTGTTGTTGGCTTACACTGGTCTGGAAACACTAAGCACTGGTGTGACAGCTGTCAGAAACCACTGTTGCTTGCTCCACTGGCTGTGGTGACACTGGGACTGGTGTCACAGTGATCACAAACATTTTGCTGGCGTATACTGGTATGGTGACGTGGGGATTAGTGGGGTGACATGGGGATTAGTGGGGTGACAATCTCATACACTGGTGCTGGCATACACTAGTTTGGTGATATTGGGACTGGTGTGGCAGTGAACACAAACACTGTTTCTGTCTTAAATATCAGTATCAGTGTCACCAGTATCAGTGTCACCAGACCAGTGTCACCAGACCAGTGTAGTTAGAAACAGTGTTCGTAATTGCCACCACACCAGTCACAATATCATCAGACAAGTGTAATCCAGCAACAATGGTTGTGCTCCCCACCACAACAGTTCCAGTGTCACCAGATTAATGCAACCCCACAAAAGCGCTCCTGATCACATCCACATCAGTCGCAGTGTTACCAGCCCAGTCTAAGTATCACCAGACCAGTGTCCGCCAGCAACAATGTTCCTAATCATTGCCACACCAGTGCCAGTGTCACCACAGCCAGAGAAACCAGCAACAGTGCCCCTGATTGCCGCCACACCAGTCCTCGTCACCAGACCAGTGTAAGCCTTGTTACACCAGCCCCAGTATTACCAGACCAGTTTATGCAAGCAACAGCATTCCTGATCACTGCCAGACAAGTCCCAGTGTCAGCAGTCCAGTGTAAGCCAGAAAAAGTGTTCCTGACCATTTTGCATGAGTACCAGTGTGACCACATCAAGTGAAGCAAGCAACAGTTTTCCAGATCACATCACATCAGTCTCAGTGTTACCAAACCAGCGTAAGACAGCAACAGTGCTCTTGATTGCTGACCACTCCAGTCCAAGTATTACTAAACCAGTGCCAACCAGCAACAGAGTTCTTGATCACTGCCACCCCAGTGCCAGTGTCACCACAACCAGTGAAGCCAGCATGCAATGTCTACTATAGTCATCACATAATTCCCAGTGTCACCAGACCAGTGTAAGCCAGCAACACTGTTCCTGATTACCACCACACCAGCCCCAGTGTTACCAGACCAGTGTGACCCCTCAACAGTGTTTCTAATCATCTTCTCGGTGGACCACTCGGTCTTTTTCTGCCATCACTTTTCTATGTTTCTCACCGGTCCCAATTTCATTACACCAGTCTAAGTCATCAGCAATTCCAGTTGCTGTCACACTAGTCCTAGTGTCACCAGACCAGTGAGTCAGCAAAAGTATTCTTGGTTCTTGGTTGCTATCCACACCAGTCTGAGTATCACTAGACAAGGGTCGGCCAGCAATAGTTTTTCTGACTGTTGCCAAATCAGAGCCAGATCACTGACACAGTAGTCTCATTGTCGCCAGACCAGTATAAGTCATCAGCAAGGTTCTTCTTTGGTGCCACACCAGTGACAATACCACCAGACGACCTGATCATCACCACAGCAGTCTCACAGTCACCAGACAAGTGTAAGCCAGCAACAGTTCTTGTAATCACTGCCACATCATTCCCAGTATCACCAGACCAGTGTATGCCAGCAACAGAGTTCTTGATCTCAGACAGACAAGTCCCAGTGTCATGAAACCTGTGTAAGCCGGCAAAATTATGTCTGACTACTACCACATGAGTACCAGTTTTACCACAGCCAGTGAAGCCAGCAATAGTGTTCCTGATCACTGCCACAGTAGTTCCAATGTGATGAGACCAATGTAAGGCAGCAACAGTGTTCTCCATCACTAGCCAAAATAATTCAAGTTTTTTTTAACAATAATTTTTATTGAACATTTTCAAAAGCTTTACAAAACAGTGCCAATGCACAAATGACAGTTGTGGAATGGGAGGAAACCAATTATACATTAATAATAAGAACCAAATGTATTGGAATAATCAGCATGACATAAAGCATTTCAACATTACGTGACTCAAGAAAGGTATAGGACAATTGTTCCAACTGAAAGTGGCCTGAGTAAGAAAGTTATCACCACATACATCAATTACAACCTCTACAACATACCTGTGTACATATCATATTTGTACGTTATTACTATGACAAAGTCAGAGGGGAGTATGGGAGTTTCAGACTCTTGTTGTGCAGTGAGGATGATTCAACCATACAGTTGTGTCCAAAATTATTCAACCCCCAATGCTGTAAAGGGGTTTAGGGACTATAGTGTACATTTGGAATTGTATTCAGAATCAAATCCTACAAGGACGTTGTAACTACCCAAATGCAACTAAAATGACATCAATTGTTTATGTAATACAGTAGTAAATGGTTCTTATGTGGTTTCTTCATTGCCACAATTATTCAACCCCTTAAAGACTACCACTCTGAAGAACAGAGGTTCATACAGGTGCTTTCCATCAGGTATTGAAAACACCTGTGGATGTCACCGAGCAGCAATCAAGCATAATAAGCACCAATTAGGCAGCTTTAAAATGACTGTGATACTCAGCTCCTTCTAGACATTTACTGGTGTGGTTACAAACATGGTGAAGGCAAGAGAATGGTCCAGGAAGACAAGAGAAGAGGTGATTTCTCTTCACAGGAAGGGCAATGGCTATAAGAAGATTGCAAAGATGTTAAACATACCAAGAGACACCTTAGGAAGCATCATTCGCAAATTCAAGGCAAAGGGCACTGTTGAAACGCTACCTGGTCGTGGCAGAAAGAAGATGCTGACTTCGACTGCTGTGCGCTACCTGAAGCGTAGAGTGGAGAGAAGTCCCCGTGTGACTGCTGAGGAACTGAGAAAAAATTTGTCAGATGTGGGTACAGAAGTTTCAGCCCAGACAATAAGACGCACACTGCGTAATGAAGGCCTCCGTGCCAGAACTCCCAGGCGTACCCCCTTGCTGTCTCCAAAGAATAAGAAGAGTCGACTGCAGTATGCCAAAAGCCATGTGGACAAACCACAAAAGTTGTGGGATAGTGTTCTGTGGACTGATGAAACAAAATTAGAACTGTTTGGGCCCATGGATCAACGCTATGTTTGGAGGAGGAAGAACAAGGCCTATGATGAAAAGAACACCTTGCCTACTGTGAAGCATGGTGGAGGGTCAATCATGCTTTGGGGCTGTTTTGCTTCTGCAGGTACAGGGAAGCTTCAGCGTGTGCAAGGTACCATGAATTCTCTTCAGTACCAGGAGATATTGGATGGAAACGTGATGCAGTCCGTCACACACCTGAGGCTTGGGAGACGTTGGACCTTTCAACAGGACAATGATCCCAAGCATACCTCCAAGTCCACTAGAGCATGGTTGCAGAGGAAAGGCTGGAACATTTTGGAGTGGCCATCGCAGTCACCAGACTTAAATCCGATTGAGAACCTCTGGTGGGACTTAAAGAAAGCAGTTGCAGTGCGCAAGCCTAAGAATGTGACTGAACTGGAGGCCTTTGCCCATGAAGAATGGGCGAAGATACCCGTAGATCGCTGCAAGACACTTGTGTCAAGCTATGCTTCACGTTTAAAAGCTGTTATAACTGTAAAAGGATGCTGTACTAAGTACTAAGATTGAATGTCACTTGGGGGTTGAATAAAACTGATAATGCTGTGAGCACAGAAAAGACATTTGTGGTTATTTCATTATAACTGTTATGTTATATTTGTCTGACCTACAAGTGCCTCTTTAATGTAAATGTAAGCAAGATGACTGAATGATCAAAAGCAATGTCAAACTGGCCAAAACACTCAATTTCAGTGGGGGTTGAATAATTTTGGACACAACTGTATATGCCATTGCTTTCAGAAATTTGTGTGTTTGCCATTTTTGATTGCAAACATATGCTCAAACTGTGCTTGCGTGTTGAGGAATTGTAAGAATAGAGACCAATCAGGAGGGGGTCAGGAATTTCCAAAGATGACATGTGGGACTACAATGGTTCTGTGTATTATGAAGGCAGGCTGAGATGAGGCCCATGAGTCATGGTTCAATAAGAGTAGCTATGTGCCAGGGTCACAGACTATATTGTGTAGGGAAACAGCTGAAATGAATGAGAATACCCATTCCCAGAACTTTGTAAGCATGGGACAGGACCACAATATGTGTAGTAAAGTACCTGGATTTCCACAGTTTCTCCAGCAATCAGGCAGCTCATTTGTGAAGATTTTTGAGAGTCTCACTGGAGTGTAGGACCAATTATGTAGTATTGTAGTATTTTTAAAGAGGTTTCCCAGTGAGTAATGCATCTCAAAGAGGCCAGTAGTAGTTGGGTGGCTTTTTGTCATTGGGCTTTTGTGTATATTTGAGATAGTGAAGTTTATAAAAAAAATCATGGATGGGATTTTATCCAAGAGTGAGCTCTGGTTGAGAATGTGATAGAAAAATGAGATTCCTTTGCTTTTATGTGACGTGGCATCATAGTATGTTATGATGTCCAATGGAAGTCAGATTTGCTGATGGTTTCAAGGATAGACCTTACATGGAGATATTGGTAAAAATCGAGAAGGTAGCAGATACTTTGTAATATTAAGAATGAGTACAATATTGAGTGTTCCATTAGGTGGCCAATGGTAAGGATACCAGTAGAAACCCAGGTGTTCAGGTTTAGAGCATGAGTGAAGGGTTCTAAGGAAGACAACGGAAGAGAGCCAAAGTTTGTTGTGGTTTAATCCCAAGGAAAATGTATATTTTGCCAATTATTGAAAGCTGCTCTTATGGTAAGGAATGGAGAGATTCCAGGTCAAAATCCAAGCAGGGTGGCACCTAGGATTCCTTGAAATGAGTCTAGGATTGAGTGTTCTTTGGAGACCCATACATGATCCATGGAGTGGGAACACCAGCTTCTCAGTTGGTCTAGAAATATTTTAAGATTCGGGATTCCCATTCCTGTATCTTTTTTAGGCCTGAAAAGAATTGAAGTTCTGAATCTTAGTTTCCTGCCCCCCCCAGATAAAGTGGTTCAGTATTGATTATAGCTTTTGTAGGTAACTTTGGGATAAAGGGATTGGAAGCATTCTGAAGAGATATAATATAGTATGAAGCAGCGACATCTTTGTCACAGCCGCTCTGCCTGCCCATGACAGGTGTGCTGTCTGGAAACTTGCAATATTTTGCTTCAGAGGGATAATAAGAGCCTCGTAGTTCAATCGATAGATAGAGGAGCTTGGGGAGGATAATTTGATTCCTAAGTATTTAACAGTTACGGGAGGTGCCCAGGAGAAGCCAGAGGACATGGAGATAGATTTTTTTACTTTATATGAAATTGCGATTGATAGCATATGAGATTTAGAGATGTTCACTTTATATAGGGATACTTGGCTAAATTTGTGTAGTCAGTGCATCAAGAGATGGGAAAGGCTCCATGATGGAGAGGATAACGTCGTCTGCATTTAGACCAGTTTTGTATTCACCATCCCCTATTTTAAAGCCTGATATGTTGGGATGAGTGGTTCCATTACTAGAGCAAATATTATTGGGGGGCATCCCTGTCTGGTGCCATTTGAAATCATGAAAGATTTTGACAGGATGCCAGGGGTTAGAACTTTAGCTGAGGGGTTGGAGTATGGAGCTTTGATGGTGTTAGTTAGAGATGAGCGAATCGAAGTAGGCGAAGTGGAATTCGAGTTGAATATCGGAAAAATTTTGATCCGCGCCGAATCCGAAAAATAGCCTACTTCGGACGCGCGAATCAAAATTTTTCCGAAAATGGCGGCGGACATGTGCGGCGACGGAGCGGGGATGTCTGGGAAGGCGCGCAGACAAGGCGCGCTGACCCATAATGCATTTCTTAATGACATGTGATCGCATCAGCCAATCAGCAGCCAGCCAGCCAGCACTGTGTAATGGTCGAGCTATAAATAGCGGCCATTTTGGAATTCTTCATTTGCCTCCAGTCATTGAACAGAGGCAGACCGCTCTGTATTAGGGACAGAGTTAGGGCCACAGAAACGTTACTTGGGGACAGAGAAACGTTACTTAGGGACACAGAATTGTTAATGAGGGCCACAGAATCGTTACTTAGGGACAAAGAAACGCTAGTTAGGGCCACAGAATTCTTACTCAGGGACAGACAGAATTGTTACTGAGTGCCAGAGAATTGTTACTTAGGGCCACAGAAACGTTATTAGGGCCACAGAATTGTTACTCAGGGACAGACAGAATTGTTACTGAGTGCCAGAGAATTGTTACTTAGGGCCACAGAAACTTTAGTTAGGGCCACAGAATTGTTACTCAGGGACAGACACAGAATTGTTACTTAGGGCCACAGAAACGTTATTAGGGCCACAGAATTGTTACTCAGGGACAGACAGAATTGTTACTGAGTGCCAGAGAACTGTTACTTAGGGCCACAGAAACTTTAGTTAGGGCCACAGAATTGTTACTCAGGGACAGACACAGAATTGTTACTGAGGGCCACAGAACTGTTACTTAGGGCCACAGAAACTTTAGTTAGGGCCACAGAATTGTTACTCAGGGACAGACACAGAATTGTTACTGAGGGCCACAGAACTGTTACTTAGGGCCACAGAAACTTTAGTTAGGGCCACAGAATTCTTACTCAGGGACAGACACAGAATTGTTACTGAGGGCCACAGAACTGTTACTTAGGGCCACAGAATTGTTACTCGCACAGACACAGAATTGTTACTCAGGGACACAGAATTGTTACTGAGGGCCACAGAATTGTTACTCGCACAGACACAGAATTGTTACACAGGGACACAGAATTGTTACTGAGGGCCACAGAACCGTTACTTAGGGCCACAGAATTGTTACTGAGGGCCACAGAACTGTTACTTAGGGCCACAGAATTGTTACTCGCACAGACACAGAATTGTTACTCAGGGACACAGAATTGTTACTGAGGGCCACAGAACTGTTACTTAGGGCCACAGAATTGTTACTCGCACAGACACAGAATTGTTACACAGGGACACAGAATTGTTACCGAGGGCCACAGAACCGTTACTTAGGGCCACAGAACCGTTACTTAGGGCCACAGAATTGTTACTGAGGGCCACAGAACTGTTACTTAGGGCCACAGAATTGTTACTCGCACAGACACAGAATTGTTACTCGGGGACACAGAATTGTTACTCGGGGACACAGAATTGTTACTGAGGGCCACAGAATTGTTACTCGCACAGACACAGAATTGTTACTCAGGGACACAGAATTGTTACTGAGGGCCACAGAACCGTTACTTGGGGCTACAGAAATGTTAATCAGGGACACAGAATTGTTACTGAGGGCCACAGAACCGTTACTTAGGGCCACAGAATTGTTACTCAGGGACAGACACAGAATTGTTTCTTGAGGGACACAGAATTGATACTTAGGTCCACAGAACTGTTACTTAGGGACACAGAATTGTTACTCAGGGACAAAGAATTGTTACTCAGGGACACAGAATTGTTACTCAGGGACACAGAATTGTTACTCAGGGACACATAATCGTTGAATTAAAGAGTATGTCAGACAACATGCAGAGGAATGGCAGGAGGCAATGTTTCAGGAGCGAGCAGACGTGGCAGCAGAGGAAGGGGTCGAGGCAGCACTAGTCGCAGCCAGAGGCCAGTGCTCCCGGTGTCATCCAGCGGTCGTGTCTCCACCGACAACCCTGCCGTCATCGATTGGTTGGCTCGGTCGTCTTCCTCTTCCCAGGTCACCTCTGACACCTACAGCCAACAGTCGGTGGGTACGTCAGACACAACCGTTAGTTGGCATGGCCCGGGAGCAAGCCTACTGAAATCACATGTCCTCTACCTGCCCCTGTCCTTTGCTGTTCCCTCACCAAGCGAAGTATCTAATGCTGTGGGCTCAGCCCCACTGTACAGTGAGGAAGAGCTAACAGAGGGCGGTCAGGAACGGGGGGAGACATCCGCCTTTTCAGCAGCCAGGCGAAGAAGTACTGGCGAGGAGAGTAGCTCGGTAGCCGGTCTAGAGACAGGTCTGTCTCCTGACCCGGACGCAGCCGAGGGGGCTAGTAGTGAGGCGGAGACCCTACTTGATGATGAGGAGGTTGATCGCACTTGGCTGCCTCGTTGTCATCAGGCAATTTCTTCCGCATCATCAGGAGAAGAGGGTGCCAGCTTGGCAGCAAGCGAAACAGTCGGTGGGTTGCCCAGGAGGCAGCAGGGTCGCATCAGTGTCAGTGGAGCCAAACGTCCACGGAGTAGAGCACCAGCTCCACTGCAGCCTACCACCACGGCCAGTAGTGGTGCCGGTGCGCACGGAGGAAGTAGCAGTCAGCCAGTGAGGAGTAGCGGGGGCAAAGTTTCCTACTCGGTGGTGTGGCAATTTTTCGTCAAGCCGCCCGAGGAAGTAAACGTAGCCGTATGTCGACTATGTGGCCAGAAAGTCAAGCGTGGCCAGGGGGCCAATGTTGGGACTACAGCGTTGCGTCAGCATATGCAGCGTCACCATTCGGTGGCCTGGGAAAACCGTGACAAAGATACGGCGGTTCTGCCTGCCCCAGCCCCCGCTCCATCACCCGCTCCGTTACTTGCTCCGTCACCCGACGTCGTCAATCACCCTCTATCAGCCAGTCAAGGCTCCAACACCTCTGCTGAGGGGAGTTGTCGCTCGTTGGCATCTTCCGCTCGTTCAGATTCTCCTTCTCCTGCTACTCCTCTTCTCGGATTCCGTCAACAGTCTTTCTTGGAATCCGTTTCCAAGAGACAACAGTTTGCGAGCACGCACCCGACGGCGCAAAAGCTGAACGTCCTCCTGTCCAAGTTGCTGGTGCTGCAGTCCCTCCCTTTCCAACTGGTGGACTCAGCACCTTTCCGAGAAATGATGGCTTGTGCCGCGCCGCGGTGGAGAGTGCCAAGCCGTCATTTCTTCGCCATAAAGGCAGTGCCAGCCCTGCATTCACATGTAGAAGAGATGGTGGGCCAGTCTTTGAGCATGTCGGTCTCTGCCAAAGTGCACGGCAGCGCCGACGTGTGGAGCTGTAACTACGGTCAGGGACAGTACATGTCATTTACGGCCCACTGGGTGAACGTGGTGCCGGCACAGCCGCACCAGCAACTTGGACAGGTCACGACGCTTTTGCCTCCACGTTTGCACGTCCTTGGTCCAGCAAACATGTCCGCCTCTACCACCTCTTTTTCCGCCGTGTCCTCAGCCGCCACCCCCGTGCCAAGTCCCATTACCCGACCGGCATATCACATGTGCAGGGCGCAACGGTGTCACACTGTGCTGCACCTGGTATGCCTTGGCGAACGTAGTCACACAGGGGAGGAACTTCTGAGTGTAATGAACAGAGAAATCGACAGATGGCTGTCTCCGCGCAAACTGAAAATCGGAACCATGTTGACCGACAACGGAAAGAACATGGTGTCTGCTCTGCGTCAAGGAAGGTTGTGCCATGCGCCATGCATGGCTCACGTGTTCAATCTGGTTGTCAAGCGGTTCCTAAAATCCACAATCCCACTGCAAGACATCCTTAAAATGTCACGTAAACTGTGCATGCATTTCAGCCATTCCTACACCGCAAAGAACACCCTCATTGAGCTGCAGCGGCAGAACGGAATTCCACAGCATCGCCTGATCTGCGACGTTGCAACAAGGTGGAATTCAACCCTACACATGTTAGACCGCCTTTACGAGCAGCGAAAGGCCATCACCGATTTCCTGATGTTACAAGCGGATAAAGGTACTCCCCTGTGTAACTTAGATGTCAGCCATTGGCAGCTCATGCGTGACACCTGTCCTTTGAGGAGGCCACGCTCTTTGAGGCCCTTTGAGGAGGCCACGCTATTTGTGAGTCGGCAGGACTATGGGATGAACGACGTCATTCCTCTGTTGCACGTCCTGGAACAAATGCTGTTAACAATGGCTGGTCAGGGTGCGGTAGACGTGGCGCACAGATCTCAACGCCACATGACCCCTGTGGGGCCAGGACAGGAAGAAGAGGAGGAGGTAGAGGAGGACATTTGTGCTCAGGAATTATTGAGTGAAATGGGTGGTTTTTCCACTCAGCGGACAGGAGTGGAGGAGCAGGAGCATCTGGTAGAGGAGGAGGAGGAGGAGACAGAGGACCCAGACGCACCGTGGCAGTATGCTGTGGAGATGGAGGCAGGGAGTCCCTCGCATTCCTTGGCACAAATGGCCCATAGCATGCTCGGTTGCTTGCATAGCGACAGCCGAATAATAACCATCAGACAGAGGGATGACTTTTGGCTGTCCACCTTGTTGGACCCTCGCTATCGTTCCAAAATGGTGGCCTTTTTCACACCTGCTGAGAGGGAGGCCAAAATTACGTACTATAAAAACCACCTATGTAGTCAGTTGGTCTCTGCCTTTGTGCGCCAACGTCCATCCTCAGACACTGTGGGCCCTGTGCGCTCGCGTTCCGCTGCCATGGCAGCAGGGGAGGGGTGGGGTGGTAGGAGCAGTGGCAGCTCCACCAGCAGCGGCTGCCTCAGTCTGCAGTCGATGATGAGTAGCTTTCTTAACCAGCGCAGTGAGGAAACTACTAACCAGCCGCAGCAGCAGCAGCAGCAGCATCAGGTGGACCTGGAGCAGGAGCTCAAACAACAGGCTTGGGCCTACTTGGACAGCACCCTGCCAACCGAGGTAGACAATCCCCTTGACTACTGGGCAACGAAACTTGACCTTTGGCCCCAACTAGCTGAATTTGCCCTTGAAAGGCTGTCATGCCCGGCCAGTAGCGTGGCATCGGAGCGCGTGTTTAGTGTGGCAGGAGGTATTGTAACTCCGCGGAGGACACGACTGTCCACCCAAAGTGTGGAGAGACTCACGTTTGTGAAAATGAATCAGGCGTGGATTAGTCTGGATTTCAAACCACCAGTTCCTGACACAACTGACTAAATCCGCCATGAATCATGCCCCTGCCATGTGCCACTTTCAGGTCTCCTCACACACTGCTGGTGTGTTCCATTTTTTGTCATAGGGTGCTGGCAGATTACGGGCCTCCCATTGCTGCTGTCTCCATCGCCACACTCTGCCATGTGCCACATTCAGGTCTCTTCACACTGCTGTTGTGTTGAATTTTTTGACATAGGGTGCTGGCAGATTACGGGCCTCCCATAGCTGCTGCCAGGCCCCTAATCTGCCATGGGCCCCTATATACCGCCTCCTCATGCTGCTGCCAAGTCCAGAGTCTCTCATGGGTCCCTGTACGGCCTCCCATTGCTGCTGTTTCCATCGCCACACTCTGCCATGTGCCACATTCAGGTCTCTTCACACTGCTGGTGTGTTGAATTTTTTGACATAGGGTGCTGGCAGATTACGGGCCTCCCATTGCTGCTGCCAGGCATGTAATCTGCCATGGGCCCCCGTACCGACTCCTCATGCTGTGACGTTGCAACAAGGTGGAATTCAACACTACATATGTTAGACCGCCTTTACGAACAGCAAAAGGCCATCACAGATTTCCTGATGTTAAAAGCGGATAAAGGTACTCCCTGTGTAACTTAGATGTCAGCCATTGGCAGCTCATGCGTGACACCTGCGCTTGCTCAGGCCCTTTGAGGAGGCCACGCTATTCGTGAGTCGGCAGGACTATGGGATGAACGAGGTCAAATCGGCCATGGGCCCCCGTACCGCCTGGTCACGCTGCTGCTGGTCCCACAGTGTGACCTGGGTCCCTGTACGGCCTCCCATTGCTCCCACTCTGCCATGTGCCACTTTGAGGTCTCCTCACACTCCTGCGGTTTTCCATTTTGTCATAGGTTGCTGGCAGATTACAGGCCTTCCATAGGTGCCGCCAGGCCCCAAATCGGCCATGGGCCCCCGTACCGCCTGGTCATGCTGCTGCTGAGCCCACAGTGTGACCTGGGTCCCTGTACGGCCTCCCATTGCTTCCACTCTGCCATGTGCCACTTTGAGGTCTCCTCACACTCCTGCGGTTTTCCATTTTGTCATAGGTTGCTGGCAGATTAAAGGCCTCCCATAGGTGCTGCCAGGCCCCAAATCGGCCATGGGCCCCCGTACCGCCTGGTCACGCTGCTGCTGAGCCCACAGTGTGACCTGGGTCCCTGTACGGCCTCCCATTGCTCCCACTCTGCCATGTGCCACTTTGAGGTCTCCTCACACTCCTGCGGTTTTCCATTTTGTCATAGGTTGCTGGCAGATTACAGGCCTCCCATAGGTGCTGCTAGGCCCCATATCGGCCATGGGCCCCCGTACCGCCTGGTCACGCTGCTGCTGGGCCCACAGTGTGACCTGGGTCCCTGTACCGCCTCCCATTGCTCCCACTCTGCCATGTGCCACTTTGAGGTCTCCTCACACTCCTGCGGTTTTCCATTTTGTCATAGGTTGCTGGCAGATTAAAGGCCTCCCATAGGTGCCGCCAGGCCCCAAATCGGCCATGGGTCCCCGTACCGCCTGGTCACGCTGCTGCTGAGCCCACAGTGTGACCTGGGTCCCTGTACGGCCTCCCATTGCTCCCACTCTGCCATGTGCCACTTTGAGGTCTCCTCACACTCCTGCGGTTTTCCATTTTGTCATAGGTTGCTGGCAGATTAAAGGCCTCCCATAGGTGCCGCCAGGCCCCAAATCGGCCATGGTCCCCCGTACCGCCTGGTCACGCTGCTGCTGAGCCCACAGTGTGACCTGGGTCCCTGTACGGCCTCCCATTGCTTCCACTCTGCCATGTGCCACTTTCAGTTCTCCTCACACACTGCTGTTGTGTTGAATTTTTTGACATAGGGTGCTGGCAGATTACGGGCCTCCCATAGCTGCTGCCAGGCCCCTAATCTGCCATGGGCCCCTATATACCGCCTCCTCATGCTGCTGCCAAGTCCAGAGTCTCTCATGGGTCCCTGTACGGCCTCCCATTGCTGCTGCCAGGAGGCAGCAGGGTCGCAGCAGTGTCTGTGGAGGCAAACGGCCACGGAGTAGAGCACCAGCTCCACTGCAGCCTACCACCACGGCCAGTAGTGGTGCCGGTGTGCACGGAGGAAGTAGCAGTCAGCCAGTGAGGAGTAGCGGGGGCAAAGTTTCCTACTCGGCGGTGTGGCAATTTTTCGTCAAGCCGCCCGAGGAAGTAAACATAGCCGTATGTCGACTATGTGGCCAGAAAGTCAAGCGTGGCCAGGGGGCCCATGTTGGGACTACAGCATTGCGTCAGCATATGCAGCGTCGCCATTCAGTGGCCTGGGAAAACCGTGATAAAGATACGGCGGTTCTGCCTGCCCCGGCCCAGGGTTCCATTTTGTCATAGGGTGCTGGCAGATTACAGGCCTCCCATAGGTGCCGCCAGGCCCCAAATCGGCCATGGGCCCCCGTACCGCCTGGTCACGCTGCTCCTGAGCCCACAGTGTGACCTGGGTCCCTGTACGGCCTCCCATTGCTTCCACTCTGCCATGTGCCACTTTGAGGTCTCCTCACACTCCTGTGCTTTTCCATTTTGACATAGGTTGCTGGCAGATTACAGGCCTTCCATAGGTGCCGCCAGGCCCCAAATCGGCCATGGGCCCCCGTACCGCCTGGTCACGCTGCTGCTGAGCCCACAGTGTGACCTGGGTCCCTGTACCGCCTCCCATTGCTCCCACTCTGCCATGTGCCACTTTCAGGTCTCCTCACACTCCTGCTGGTTTCCATTTTGTCATAGGTTGCTGTATGGCCTCCCATTGCTGCTGCCTCCACTGCCACACTGTGGCTCCAAACACTGGTTTTGGCCCCGTGACTGACCAAATGAGTGAAATGTGCGGTGATTCTAAGATCGACGGCACTCATCTGCATGTCATACTGACTGACAGTATTATTTCTCTTCCCCAGCAGACTCCAAGGGCATTTAAATTAAAGGTACAGTGTTCTGCACTAATATTAAGTCTCTCTGAAGCCTAGAAACACCCTTTTTTAAGTTAAATTCACAGCGAATATATTCGACTCGAATCGAATATTGTCCACGAATTCGCCGAATCAGTCGAATCGAATTTTTCAATTCTTCGCTCATCTCTAGTGTTAGTGATGTATCCCTGGATACCAAATGCATTTAATACATCATTGAGATAGCACCAAAGTATGCAATGGAATGCTTTTTCATCATACATGGATAAGAGAATGAAGGGCGTATGACTTTTCCGCCCATTGGAGAAGGTTTAGTGCTCGTCTAGTGCCATCTACTTTTTGGCGATTTTTGACAAATCCTACCTGATCCAGATGAATCAGCAGTGCGATCACGTCTTCCAATTTGGTAGCTATTATTTTGTAATAGATTATTTAGTAATAGAGATTGGTCGATAATTTGCTGGTGAAGTGGGTGATTTATCTGGTTTTGGCAGCATCGCTATGAGGGCTTCCAGATATGCCCTCAGAAAAGATGCCAAAAGAGTAGAGCTGTGAAATAAATTCTGCAAGTATGGTTACTAAAGGATTTATAGTATTCATTCCCGAAGCCATCAGGACCTGGGGATTTGTTTTGGGGGAATTTGTGAATAGTCCGCTGTATTTCTGAGTATGAGAAGTTTGTAGAGAGTTTTCTGCATTGTGATTGTGAAAGAGTCAGCAATTTCACTTTTGAAAAAACTGAGTAATTTGCGTTTCTAAAGATAAGTCAATAGATGCATCTGGACATAGACTGTAAAGGTTAGAATGAAAAGCTGCAAATTGGTTTGCAATTTGGGTGCGTTAGTGATGCAATTATTAGAAGAGATAGGCAATGCAACTTTTGGCTGTTTTCTTTTTTATTTGGTTTGCTAATAAAGCGCCTCCTATATTGCTTGCAGAGTAATAATTAAATTGAAGGCATTTGAGAAGGAGGTCGTATTGAGATATGAAGCATTGAGATAGTTGGTGACAAAAAGGTTTTAATTTGTTTGGCTCTGTCTAAGGAAAAATGTATTTTGTTTTGTGTCTCAAGATTGCACAATTCACCTGAGATTTCTTGAATTAATTGTGCCTGCTGGGCCCCCAATTTTATAAAAATGCCTCTTATATATACATATATAAAAAGTCTGATATTTCTTTCTCGATCTGTTCCCGATATCTAGGATTATGTAGTATTGCTGTGTTTAATCCCCATATCCCTTTGTTAGGTGGAGAGATAGACGCCTGTACTGAGATGGAGGTCGGGGTGTGATTTGACCATGTGATTAGTCCAATTTGGAAGGAGACAGTTTGGAGCAATGTATCTCTATCTACCAGGAACAGATCAATGTGGAAGTACACCATTAAGGCTGCTGAGTAGAAGGTGTAGTCTTTTTCAGACCCGTGAAAGCCTCTCCAAGCATCATATATGTTTTCTAATTGTATTAGTTTGGATAAAATCTGTGATTTCTGTCTGTTGGGATTGGTGGAGTTATGTTCTTTGTCTGGCACTTCAATAAAGTCCCCGGCTAGTACCAGGCGACCTATACGGATCTTCTGTATTTTTTTCATTAGAGCCTGGAAGAATGCTTGTGGTTTGATGTTAGGTGCATACAATGTAACTAATGTGTATGGTTGATGATTTATTAGAGCCCCTAAAATGATATATCTGCCATTCTTGTCACATTCTATGAATTGTTGGGAGAAGACCACTGTGTCCCTTATTGCGATCATGACCCCTCTTTTTTTTCTGCTTTCACAAAATAGCAATGAGGAGATTTGGGGTGCAATATTTTTAATGGAGAGGATGTGCGCAAATGTGTCACTGTTTAGTTGTAAGGCTTCCCTCCACATCATGGACCTCTTAAATGAACTATTGAGGTGGGAGTTACATTTGTTCGTTTTGCATCCATCTGTCGATGAATGAAAAACAAACCTTAATGTATCTCTATGGAAAAACATATGTAAACGGATGATCATCCGTCTAAGGAAAAATGGATGTAAACTGACAAATGGTCCATTTTTGCACTGGTAGTGGATGTAAAAAACTGATGTAAAAGCTGGTGAAAAACTGATGTAAAAACTGATGAAAACCGATTTGTTTTGGCTGAACTGATGAAAAAAACAGAATGCCTATATAAAAGGACCCTTACCAATGCAAAAACCGACTGTTTGTCCATTTACATCCATTTTTTTGTCTGTTCCGTTTTTTAACAAAACAAAAATGCAGAATTTAGTCCAAAAACAATTCACATTTCCTCACATTTAGAGAACTTATTTTCACAGACATGAGAGGGAGTTTTGGGATGCTTGAAGCAGCGTTGTGAGCGCAAGAACAAGTATCCAAATATACAGTCATGGCCGAAATTGTTGGCACCCTTGATATTTCTCCAGGAAATCATGTATTTCTCACGAAACGTATTGCATTAACACATGTTTTGCTATACACATGTTTATTCCCTTTGTGTGTATTGGGACAAAACAAAAAAAGGGAGGAAAGAAAGCAAATTCGACATAATGTCACACAAACCTCCAAAAATGGGCTGGACAAAAGTATTGGCACCCTTTCACAACTGCGGATAAATAAGAATGTTACAAGCATGTGATGCTCCTGTAAACTCACCTGGGGCAAGTAACAGGTGTGGGCAATATAGAAATCACACCTGAAAGCAGATAAAAAGGAGAGACGTTCACTTAACCTTTGCATTGTGTGTCTGTCTGTGCCACACTAAGCATGGACAACAGAAAGAGGAGACGAGAACTGTCTGAGGACCTGAGAACCAAAATTGTGGCAAAATATCAACAATCTCAAGGTTACAAGTCCATCTCCAGAGAACTAGATTTGCCTTTGTCCACAGTGCGCAACATTATCAAGAAGTTTGCAACCCATGGCACTGTAGCTAATCTCCCTGGTCGTGGACGGATGAGGAAAATTGATGAAAGATTGCAACGCAGAATAGTCCGGATGGTGGATAAGCAGCCCCAAACATGTTCCAAAGACATTCAAGCTGTCCTGCAGGCTCAGGGAGCATCAGTGTCAGCGCGAACTATCCGTCGACATTTAAATGAAATGAAACGCTATGGCAGGAGACCCAGGAGGACCCCACTGCTGACACAGAGACATAAAAAAGCAAGACTACAGTTTGCCAAAATGTACTTGAGTAAGCCAAAAGCCTTCTGGGAAAACGTCTTGTGGACAGATGAGACCAAGATAGAGCTTTTCGGTAAAGCACATCATTCTACTGTTTACCGAAAACGGAATGAGGCCTACAAAGAACAAAACACAGTACCTACGGTAAAATATGGTGGAGGTTCAATGATGTTTTGGGGTTGTTTTGCTGCCTCTGGCACTGGGTGCCTTGACTGTGTGCAAGGCATCATGAAATCTGAGGATTACCAAAGGATTTT